>NW_006776799.1:2367292-2379024 GCF_000442215.2 Lipotes vexillifer
AAGAGTGTACAGAATAGTTTCTCTAATATTGACTCTGAAAACTTGGTGTCATCCAAAGGCTTTGAATAAATGACACAGGAAGCCATTCAAATTGCGGGTCAGGGAAAACCAGGAAGGAGATGTGAAACTCAATATGCATAGGTCCCAGGACATAATATTAATGAAGCTGTGGAATTCCGAAGGGAATTCTTTGTTTAAAAAAAAAAAATCCCATTAAAATGCTGATATCTTGATCAGAGATTGTCAATCAACACACACTGTCAGCAGTGTAAGTTTATGGAATTCCTTGTGTACTTCTGAAGGTCACTTTAGAGGATGCCAATTTAGCTCAGGTTTTAGTAAGATTTGAAAACATTTAAGAAACTTTACATGGTTCCCTCATTCAAAGACTGTCTTGGGTTTATTTAAAATGTGCTGAAGATTGTTTTGTCTGATCTAAGGGTGGAGAACACACATGTACCATATGGTTAATATGTGTCAGTGGGACAGAAAAATTTATAACGTAAACTCCTAGTTGCCTTCTTTACCCTAATAATAACTCACCAAGATAGTTGCAGGCAAGAATTCAGATTCTCACTTACCCTTAGTCACCTCTACATCTTTCCTGTTGCCAGCCAGAGTGCTGTAGATCTTTCTAATGAGTTCCATGTTGTTAAGGAGTGAATTAAATCCATTAAAATAGGAGAAACTAACTTGATGGGACGTGGTACCTCCAGCAGCCTCAAATAAGTTGAAAATAAGAGGGGGGGGAAGAAAAATAAACAAAGCATTTATAGAATGAAGAAGATTCAGAAGTATGTACATCAAATGCTAGTTTTGGACGTAATCAAGAAAGCATGTATAGAAAGAAATGTTTATAAGCATTTTTCTTTCACATTAAAAAAAAGCTATAAATGATTTTTAGAAGTAACTGCAACTAATCATGACCAGAACGTGTACACTCCACAAAGTCCTAGAAAACTAAATACATGTGTAGGATTATAACAACAGAACCAGTAGTAATTTACAGAGTTCAAATTTCAATTGGAAATGTTTTATAAGTTTGTTTATTTCATCTAATGAGCAATCCTTAAAAGCTTAGACATGCAAAACTCTATTATACACATGCACACATGTGTATACTTATACATGCAAAACTCTATTATACCAACACAAACATACTATGAAAAGTGGTCAATCTAACACTAATATCATGATTTGTCATGTTACTTATAAGTAGTAATAAATCAGCATTAAGTACAGACTTTATATTGGTAGGATTTCTAGCAAACAAGCATATTATGGTAAAATTATGAGATGTCATACGCTTTGATGAGGGTTAAGACTGGTCAGAATTCTGATAATCAGAATTTGTAAGAAACCATATTTCTTCATGGGGACAAGGAAAACAGCATGTCCATTATGAATGGAACTTTCGTTTGAGGTTTCAAATATCTTGCCTTCCCTAACAAGGCAAAATATTTTTATTAGGAAAGCACTTCTTTATAAGGTAACAACCACATAAATCTTCACTTACTACTCGTTTGAAAGAGCTGATGTGAGAGCTGGGATAGCAAAGGGGGGGCCAAGAAAAGGAGTGAGATTAAGACAGTGCCGGAGTGGAAAAGGCCTTGTCAGATCACATCTCCAAAGAGAGAGACCAGAAAGAAAAAGAGGAAAAATGAAAAGCTCCCCTGAGTTCTTCCTTATGGTAAGCATTGTGGAAAACTCAGGCGATGGTGAAAACACTCAAAAAGTCCTCTCCCTGGGATTAACAAAGGAAGAGTTACCATTGCATAAGGGTCCCAAATCTGGGGGATCATCACAATTACCTAGGAAGCCTCAGAAATTAGATTCTAGGACCTTACCACCTGTGAACGGTGAATGGGTAGGCCTGGAAGAGGCCTCAGAATCCGCACTTTTAATAACTATCCCTGATGATTCTTAAGCTCCGTGACCAAGGCTTGGGAACCACCACCACGGAATGTTCCAGGACACCCTCAGGGTCCATGAAGGAGAAGAGTGGCTGGACATCCACTAGGAGGGAAGCTCCACGACACAGGACAGCAAGGCTCCACCCACTGCATGTGCCAGGGTCGCCTCCACACACATGCTGAATGAATGAGTGAATCCAAGGGTTAGAGTTCCTGTTCTGCTGACACCTCAAATACATCTATGCGCACTACTTGTTTAGAAAAACCACTTTGCCTTGGAGAACAGGTAAAAGCAAAGATCAGCATTTGACATACCTCAAAATATAAACCTAATTAATATGCGATTATATGTCTGCTTTTCCTTTTTAAAAAAGCCAGTTAACACGTTTCTTTAAGATAGTCCATATCATCCAGGTAACAAGTTAACCTACCCACTAAAACTGGCAAAGCACTCTCTGTAAGTTTGGTAATGGATGCAATATCACTAAGAAAATTAAAAAATGTTAGAGTTTAAACAGAAGAAACTCTGCATAATCTGTAAGACTTGTTCTTACAAAATCCCTTATTTACTGAGCTTACACCAGGTAGAATAAGCTATTTCATTACGGCAAAGTTACAACCCAGGAGGAGGGGTAAACTGGGAGATTGGAATTGACATATACACGCTACTATATATAAAATAGATAAGTAATAAGGACCTACTGTATAGCACAGGGAACTCTATTCAGTACTTTGTAATGACCTATATGGGAAAAGAATCTAAAAAAGAGTGGATGTATGTATAACTGATTCACTTTGCTATACACCTGAAACAAACACAACATTGTAAATTAACTATACTCCAACAGAAATTAAAAAACAACTTACAGCTACGAGACATTCTTCCACAAAAGGTGTCAAGACATGAGGGCGGATGGTGACCATGATGTCTCGGAAGTCAATGGCTGTGACTTTTCCGGTCCTGGCATTGTCCCTTTGAAGAAAGGCTTGCTTTGCATGCTCCAATTGTATTTCCTGCAAACAAAGAAGGTGAAATACTTCATTTATGTTTCCCATTTACTACAAATGACTGCTCAATTTCAAATCGGGGTGAAGAAATATATACATTATATCTTGATTTACTAAGCCCCACACTTGTTCAATAGCCCTCCCAAGTTATCTCCTTCCAAAGAGAGAACTTTGTTCAGACTGTTGAACGTGTCTTGAGAAAGTACATTCCTTAAACTTCTTACCCAAAGAAACCAAATCACTTCCATGTTCTGCTCTAGTCCAAAGACACAAGGCAAACAAAAACTAGAATGAAGCTTGGCAGGCTCAAAGATCTGGACAAACCCTGCTTAGGGGATGCAGGTGATCAAAGGAAAAACACCTACAGGGACATTAACCTCTCTCCAAAGGACAGAGAAAATATTTTAAGGGTGACTTGGTTCACAAACATGTGATGTAACAGCAGATTGAAAAGCGTGGCTCTGCTCAGGAATATGCTATTCGTCTACACTGTTGGTATTTGGGCAGGTTAAGCCTTTGCTATGGGGGCTGTCCTAGGCATCCCTACCCTCTTTCCACTGGATGCTGGTAGCCCCTTTTCCGCAAGGCCATGGCAACCAAAAACGTCTCCAGAGAGGACCATATGTCCCGATTGAGGACCAATACTCTAGAATTAGGGACTGGATGGTACATGCAGCAGAGGTGGCAAAACTGTGGCAGTGCCATTGGATATATGTTTTAATTCATATGATCTAAGGATAGGAAGCCCAACCTTAGATTTCTATTGCTATTCTCAGGGGATAAGTGTATCAAAAAGTAAAACATGGTCTCCCGTCAAAACCCATCACGGGCTGTGGAGGAGAAGCATCCCTTCTGCAGAGAGTATTATATTCTCTTCCTCAAGACACTCTGTCCATTTCCCAAATGGGCCCTTAGAGTGAGATCTAATGTCTATGAAATTAAAAGGCATCCCAGATACGGCTTTCAAGGACTTTAAATTATTTAAATTTAAAACTTCTATTAGATGATACTGAGGAGCTAACTTTTTTTTTTTTTAACTTTGGTGAGATAATGACTTACAGTTTTATGAAAACCAACTGTGCTCATGAAGTAGTGCAGACTAAAGTGTGGGAGAAATGACATGAGTCTGAAGATGCCTTGAGGTGTCCTATCTCCCTTCTCCCACAGAGAGGTGGGGAGATAAAGGAAGACTAATATTGATAATACTTGAAGCTGTACAGTGGGAACACGGTGGGTCATCGTATCTTTATCCTTACTTTTATGGGGTTTGCAAGTGTCTACAATAAAACATTTTTAAAGACAAAACAATTATAAGAGTCAGAGTTCTTATCCTATTCAAAAGCCTCTTCTCGGTTATAGCATCTGCCAGTGTTGATCCGGCCTATCCCTGCTGGAACTCTCTCGCCTGGGACCCTAATCTTTCTAGTATTTCTTCCACTCACTCCTTAAATAGGAGGCACGTGTCAGCCCTCTGTCCTCAGGTCTTCTCACTCAACTCTCCTAGGCAAAGATCTCCCCTCCCTAGGTCTTCTTATGAGATTTCTTATAAGGCTTGACTCCCAGATCCAAGTCTCTCACTCCTACCTGCTGCGCCAGAATTTCTAACTGCTTAGTGAATATACTCATGGGGGTATCTTGTAAAGGCCGTAAAATTACACGTCGCTAAATCCACTACTATATGTCTCCCGCCCAGCCCTCAAACCTGGTCCTTGTCCCATGTTCAAAGCTTACTTATTAGCATGTTGTTTTTCCGGTCACTTACCCTAGAAACCTGTCATTTTCAATTTTTCCAGCTTCCTTTCCCCCAGAGTAAACCAGTTACTACATTAAGCCACTTGGACCTTTGAAAGTTCAGTCAAATGCATCTTTTCCTTTTTATTCCTGACCACTGGTTCAAGGCCTCCTCAGACCACGGCCGAATGGCCACCATGGGCCCAACTGTCAGTCTGGCACTCCTCTCTGACCTCTGCAACCACCTTGCACACATCAACAGCTGCCTTTCGGCATCTCAAATCTGACTTCAATCACCCTCAGCTGAAACCTTTCATCGTAAAGATCTATCTCCAAAGCAAGGCTCTCCAGACCCTACAAGGAGTTACTCTCAGCCTGGTCTAGGGCACCCCATGCCCAGCCTGGACAGACCTTCCACACATCCGGGCCTTTGTCCACACTCTTCCCTCCACCTGGCGGACATTATAGCCTTCTGCTCTAGCTCTTGAAATCCTACCACTTGGTGGCTCAAATGCCACCACTTAGGTAAATATAACCAGGCCTCCTAACTGAAAATAACTAATCTGGTCATGCGGCCTCCTGCTTGAACCTCAATTATAAGACTTGTCTTACTCCATCCTACATTATAATCAGTTATTTACATTCCTGTCTTTCCCCCGCCTTGCCAGGAAAAAGAGACTGTCCTGCTCATCCTACTTATGGTGTGGGCAGAATGCTTTAGATATAGCAGGTACTCAATAAACCATGGACATAATCTTCAGTGACAGGTACTGTATAAAACCAACTGAGTGAACAAATTACAATGTATTGCACAAAAAGGGGTCCTCTGTACAAGTGTCTCCAATTTAAAAGGAAGGATGAAACCAACTGTTAAACACCCTGTAGTGAAAAATGACCACAGTATGTATTCAATTGAAAGTAAATGAACAGTCTTCTTTGAATCGCTAGACCCACTGCTAAAGCTATCGTAAGCCAAGATTACTCTCAACAATACCAGAAAGTGCGTTCAGTTATTTACCACTTCCCCTAGTTTATAACTGAAATAGTCTCGGGGCTCCTCAGATCATTATATCAAAAGCAGCATCAGTTTCCCTGGTCACTCCAACTCCTCAGAGAGCAGGAAGCCGGAACACTAAGACCAATCCATCCAGAATGTCTAACTGGGAAACAGACACCCAAGTGGGGTTGATGCTCCCACTGCAGGACAGGGGGTGCGTCTGTAACGGGGACAAGTGGCATCACTACGCATTTCTGTGCACGATTAAACATTTAGTAGCGGGAATCCCGCAATCACGGTACAAAAGCACTTCTAACCCTAACAAAGAGCGACTTGAGAACACATTTCCAACAGTTCTTAAAGATTGGGGACACTAAATTCCATGAAAAACAAGGTGGATCCAGGTAGTTCTCTAATAGTAGAGTATAGTAAAAACGTTTAGTTATGTGTCTCCCCAAACTTAAAAGTAGCTTTTACTGAAGATGGGGGTTGCCTTCTGAAGAACATGTGTTTATGTCATGACTATTTCTTCTTCTGGGTGAGGAAATGAAAACTATTACCTCAAATGATAAAACAGCCATGACAACAGCATTTTGTAAGCATACATTACCTGCCAGTGTTCTAAAGTGCTTTGTAGTGATAAACTGATTTAATGCTCACAGCAACCCTATGAGGTAGGAACTATTATTAACCCCACTGTAGCAGTTGAGGAAACGAACGTCTCACTGACAGGAAGCAGCAAAGCTGGAATTCAAACCCAGGCAGTCCCGCTGCACTGACCTTGCTCCTAATACCCCACTATACTGCATGGGAAGCCTGGATAACGCTGCTGTCAGGAATTTGATTACAAAATATTATTTGACACTTAGGAGTCTTCATAGCTATAAGAAGATAAACATTCAATTTGCTTTTAAAGTATACCAATGCTCTAGATTTTTCTGTAGCCTATCTTCACGAGAAAACAATAAAATTCCCCAAACTTTTTCATTAAGGCAAAAGTCTTTGATGCGCTCTCAAACACCAGGATTGTCCTCCTAACAATAGCAGAGACCACGGAGGAGAGAAACCAAATCTAAAGGGCCTTCTCCCAGCCTTGCTCACGACCTCGAGAGATTGAGGAGGAGAAAGACCAATAAGGAGGCCTGGGGGGGAGCTAACATACAGGTACTCTATAAATACTTAATTCAACAATGAATGACCTTTGAAACAAATAGCCAGGCTCACTACTCACGGTAGACTGACTTAACATCAAAGCTCTCCATTGGCACCTCTACAGCTGTTTAAGGAAAACCTAACCCTATTCAGGGCTACCAAGACGGTGAAGCATCCTAGATCTGAGTCCAGAGGGGTAAAGCTGGGACGGCGAGCTTTTGGTATGCATGGTGTCTAGAACATGGGTAGTTATCGTTCATTTCCAAAACGAAAGGGACCAGAATGGAGAAACTCGTCCTTCGTGCGGGGGAGAGGAGAACAATGGGAGAAGCAATAGTTACGTTCAAATATTTAAAGGTTTAAAGGACTATCAGGTAAAAAAGAAGTTAGACTGGTTCTCTGTACTTCTTAAAGAAAAAAAAAAAATCAATGGAGAGAAGATAGAGGGATCAGGTTTCAGCACAAAACACAGAAGTATTTAACCTGACTATTCAGCAATGAAATGGGCTACCTTGCAAAGTAGGGGGTTCCCAGTCACTGGAAATACCTGTTCAACTACTGGCTGAGAAACATACGTCAAGGCATTTTATTTTTTTTATTTTTTCATATTCTATTTTATTTCATTTTATACAGGGGGTTGTGGAAGCAATCTGTTATAATGACAAATCTGAAGTTTGGGACAGGAATGGGCAGAGTTCAAGTATCAGTCATGGCGCTCCTAGCTGGGAGGGCTTAGGGAAGTGTGTTTATATCTCAGAGTCTCAGCAACACCTGACTGCACCGAGTGGGAAAAACTAGACGTCACGTGCGACCGGCACTTAGTAAAAAGTAGCTTTGATATTGGTCAAGGTGAATCGTTTAAAAACCTCTAAAGTCCGTTCCAATATAAGTTCTTGGAGTCTTTAAAAAAATCACCTAGTAAGTAAGGAACAGCAGTTCTGCTAAGTCACTCTGAACCAACAACAGGAACAGAGAGACGAAGAGCAGTTAGGGTGGAGGATAACAGTAACAGCTGAGCGCCTGAACACTTCTACAGGCCAGGGGCTCTGCCAAGAACTTCAAAGACAGGACTTCATTCAAGCCTCACAATAATCCTGTGAAGTGATAACATCTTCATCTCCCAGAGGCACCCGAAGCTTAGGGAGGTTAAGTAACTAGTCCAACGTCACACAGCTAGGAGGTGGGAGAGGCTGAGATCTCTACCAAAGTATTGTCGGATTCCATACCTGAGAATTCCAACCACTAACTTATGCTGCCTTGGGTAAAACTATAAGTAAGGGGATCATAAGTGATCTGGAGAGATAACTGAAAAAGAGATTTTAAGAAAAGTTTGGGTGGTGATTTATCTATAAAAATGGAAGAAGAGTTTCTTAAAGAATTCTCACCTTGGATGATGGGAGAGAAAGGAGAATCTACCACAAAAGAAAATACTTAAGGGGAAAGAGATGAGGTAGTTGACCACGGGGAGAAACTTGGAGTGAGATGAGCTTTGCCTCCAGCTACAAACAAAAGAAAGCCAGAGGTACAGGTCGAAATGTAAACCTGAGAAATGCAGACAACAGGATTTTAGGGGGAAAAAAACCCCCCAAAAGGCTAACATTTACTGTTGTTAAGCGCAGGCTATGCTCTAGGGACAGCTGCATTTTCCTGCTTCATCTTTCAATAACCTTATAAGGTGGGATTACCCACCACCTCCATTTTGTAGATGGAAAAATTAGGTAAAGAGCAGCTGAGGGTCGCATGACGCTAAGGATGAAACTGGATATGCAGCCGGGCGGTCTGGCTCCAGAGCCATATCCTTATCCTACGTGGACTGCCCGTTCCTTTTAGGGGAAGGCCTACCAAAAACCAGAAGGAAAAAAAAAAGTTGTAAAAATGGATGAGATCATCCTACAATGCATAGAAAGAGCAGGCAGATGACAAAAATGGAAGCAATACCTAAATGAGTACAGACGATAAAATCGATGGCCTGAGACCCTGTGGAAAACCCAGAGAGCTGGAATGAAGGCACGGCTCTCCCGGGAGAGCTCTTATCAGTAACAGGCCACAGGGCGCTTCCTAAATGCTGTTGATGGAGCCAGGAAGGACTGTAAAGAGAAAGGGCCCTCCTTCACCTAAGTCCAGAAGGACACAGAGCAAGGAGCTGGACAGCCACGTCTAAGGCTCCAGCACGTGAAAGGAGGCCCAGTTTCTCTTTACATTTGCCAGTGAGCTGTTTTCTGTTCCCTCTATTCCGGTACGTGATGATTAATGGACTAGGCTTCTACTGTAGCAGTTTCCAACTACTGTAACACACCCATTCAGAATGCTGCAGGAGGGGAAAAAAAAAAATCAAACTCTTCAGAGTTGCTAGCTGTACAGAAATACACATATATAGGGGTTACACCACTTTTGGTTTAACATTCATGCTTCTAAGAGTTCCAGGCCTGTCATTTCCTTAATAATCTCCAATTTTCAAGTGGGTATATTCTGAATGCAAAAATTCTCTCCACCTCTATTCAGACGCGCAAGTTTGTGCTTCAGCCTGAAAACAATTTATCAGGAACCAAAAAAAAAAAAAAAAAAGACCAAAAAAAAAAAATCAAACTCTTCAGAGTTGCTAGCTGTACAGAAATACACATATATAGGGGTTACACCACTTTTGGTTTAACATTCATGCTTCTAAGAGTTCCAGGCCTGTCATTTCCTTAATAATCTCCAATTTTCAAGTGGGTATATTCTGAATGCAAAAATTCTCTCCACCTCTATTCAGACGCGCAAGTTTGTGCTTCAGCCTGAAAACAATTTATCAGGAACCAAAAAAAAAAAAAAAAAGACCAACAGACCCCTCAAAACAGCAGCAGATCCAGATGATTTATATTAGACTTATATTATAAAGCCAAGAACACCAAAAAACACCCGACTACTTTGCATTTTTGTGTTTTGTACAGTTTTGAAATTAAAAAATATATATCTAAAACTTTAATAACAACGGATTATCAACAAAGATATAATTCAAAAGAATTCCTTTTTAGGGGTGGTGGTAGAAGAATTCTGGGGAAAATGCAGGTAATTATTTATGAAAATGAGGAATAAAAATGTATAAAGAAGGTTTGCTTATAAAATATGGTATTATATTTAGCCCTATTTCAAATAAATTCTATATTACATCAAGTATCAGGACCTCTACTATTTAATATATAAGTATCATTTTCATAATCCTATGCTAATTTAGAGGAAAAAATTCTAGTTAAAATAAAGATCCACATATTTTTTAACTGAGTGAAAAATGGAACTTGGCAATGCAATAAGTAGAGAGATAAGTAGTTCCCATTCTCAACATTTTTCGGTGCTCCCTACATTCAGCCTATGCAGTCAGACTTCCAGAGTTCAGCGTGAAATTTCATCTCCAATTCACTGGGTGGGGTCTCTAATTAAAAGGGTCTTTAGTAGCAGTGCTGCATGTGACACTGCACACACAGCAACACCTTGGCAACAACCAGTACAGAGTTTTCCATCTCAATTTCCTTGCTCTTCTGATTCAACGTTAAACTTCACAGTGGGTAACAGCTATATGGTGTGTTCATTTTTACCAGGATGTTACTGCAAAAGCCTGCACAACAGGCTACTCAACAAAACAGCAAGCTGATGAACACCATGGACACAACAGCACAATGAATTCTGATTTCCTTTGCCCAGAGAGCAGAAAGTGCAGTGCGAATGAAATGAATCCTGCGTCTAATTCTCCAAGTGACCAGGCTATTCCCCCATCTCTGGTCACTCGGCGCCAAACTAGCAGTGGTTTCCATTTGGACAGAAAACACAATCTCATCTCTTGGAGAAGATGAGGGCAAAACAACATTAGCTGCCTTTACTCATTATTTCATTTTGGAACATCAAGTGGTACTGTATTTATGAAGCAGTACGAAAGCTGTATCACAGAGCCCATCTGGTCCAACTTAAAATCAACATAAAAATCACACCCATGTTAAGAATGCAAATATAATCATGGTCTCTGGCTACTAAAGATCCAGGGTCTAGATATTTTAACTAATACAGATGGCAAGTTGGGGTACCCGGCGGGGCGGGGGGCGGCACAAATGGCTTGGGTTACTCAATCCTAAGTAAGGACTTTGTTAGTGGTCCACTGACCTGTTTAAACAATTGTGGCTTCAGCAAGTTCTACTACAAAGGATTGTTTTTTGTTAACACCTGAAATGCTCTTTCAATTCCAAAGCTTGAGAATTTGATGTTGCCATGGTTGAAGGTTATGTTTTCTTTTGTTTCGTGGTGATGTTGGGCTGGCAGGGGGAACAATTTCTTTTTTAACAACATAGCCTTTTGTGCTGAAAGTTTTGCCTTAAACCAGGATACCCTGACATACATAGTCGCAACCCTATGACTCAGAACAGCTCACTAGGAGCAGCAAATCTCTGGCCTCCACAGGGACACGCTGGTGGTGGGACACCACCAGCACCTGGGGCTGCTGACTTACAGAACTCTGCTCTCTAGGGCGCAGAACCTGAAAACCAAAACGTCCATTTCACACAAAAGACTTGGGTTGGTCTGTATGCCATGTTGACCCATAAGCCAAAATACTGGTTGGTTTGATTTAACAAAAAAACCCAAAACTGTTCAGTTGCCTTATTTGCATGCATATGCTTTGGCATCTAACAGGGCTAGCTTGGGGCTCACATGATCTGATGACAAGGGTCCTAACAAATATGAATGGCTGGTCGGGACACCACACACAGCTCCGAGTCCCAGGTTCTACTCCTAGCTCTACCAACTACGATTCACCTCTCTGGGTCTCATCATCCGTCTCCTGACAAAAGGAGGACCTGAATAAAGTTATGGTAAAACACTCACACCCTTGTGATGAGGACTTTCTGTTGGGTGAGGCAACTTCATTCTTAAACTCTATTTTTTTTTTTTTTTTTTTTTTTTTTTTT
>NW_006776799.1:2379210-2389499 GCF_000442215.2 Lipotes vexillifer
GTCCCCTGCATCGGCAGGTGGACTCCCAACCACTGCGCCACCAGGGAAGCCCCTTAAACTCTATTTGATGAGAAGATATTTGAGAGGATTTTTAGCCCCACTCCCTCCCAAGCCAGCTATCTCATTTCTTGGCTAACTAATGGAATTCCACCTTCAAAATTTGGCCTCGCCACCAATTTAGAGCACTGCTGATTTCTGCATGACTCTTCTTCCTATAGTAATAGGAGGAAGGGCTCTGAAAACAGAAGAAATTTCCTGGCTCCATGAAATGATCAGTGGTGATTACATGCAAAGCACTCCTCACAGGCCTTCACCAACATGTCCTCCATCCCATCCCCCTGTGCTCCCAGTCTCGGTAAATCACCACCATCCTCCCACTTGCCGAAACCTAAAATCCAGGAGTGAACCATGAGTTCTGCATGTCCTTTACTGTCCCCATCCTAACAGATCACCAAGCCTGGTCAGGCCCATCTCTTGAACTTTTCTTGAACCCATTTTCTTTAGCTCATCACCATCACCATCCAACCCAGGCCATAGTCATTTCTCTCTTGGATTGGAGAATGGCCAGATGGTCTCCCTCTCCCAGTCAGATCCCTCTCCATTTGACTGCCCACACAACAGCCAGAGCAGTCCTTCTGAAACACCAATCTGATCATGTTTGCCTCTCCTAGCTCCCCATCAGCCTTAGGATGAGACCTGAACACCAGATTCTGTGCTTTTAAACAGTCAGGGTTTTGTCATCTAGACCAATATTTCTCAACGTGTGGCCCTCGGACCATTTGGAACATCACAGTTCAGGATGCCTGTTTGAAAGGCTGTTTCTTAGGCCCTATCCAGACCTACTGAATCAGACCCTTGGTGGGGACAGAGGCCCAGGGCACCGCCTTTTAAAATCACTTCAGAAACATTTTACACAAAATTTGAAAACACTGCTACAGGTTTAGGAAAATTAAAGCCAACTTCTGTTCCACCTGTGTCTCATCCTGAACAAAAAACTCCTCCAAGCTTCTACATGCTCACCTTTCATACAGAAACAACAGCAACTGCTTAACACCTAAGGCAACTGTAAAGATCAACACAAGCCAAAGCACTTTCTAAGCTGGAAAATGCTACAGGAGAGGTAGTTAACAGGAACAGTTTTCTAGTTAACAAGCATATCACATTGGGTAGTAACCTGAGACTTTTCTCTCCTGAGACCAGAGCTGTTAGAAACTCCTATGTGTAGATGATTTTTAAACTGTAATAATTATATGTGAAATATATACCCATGATTATAAACCATTATCAAGAAGTAACTGGAGGGGAATTCCCTGGCGGTCCAGTGGTTAGGACTCCACGCTTGGATCTCCGGTCAGGGAACTAAGATACTGCAAGCTGTGCGGTGTGGCCAAAAAAAAAAAAAAAAAAAAAAAAAAAAAAAGTAACTGGATGGGCTTCCCTGGTGGCGCAGTGGTTGAGAGTCCACCTGCTGATGCAGGGGACATGGGTTCGTGCCCCAGTCCGGGAGGATCCCACATGCCGCAGAGCGGCTGGGCCCGTGGGCCATGGCCTCTGAGCCTGAGCGTCCGGAGCCTGTGCTCCGCAACGGGAGAGGCCACAACAGTGAGAGGCTCGTGTACCGCAAAAAAAAAAAAAAAGTAACTGGAAACAACCGTAACACGTAGCCCTACTACGGCTTTTTTGTAATCATATTGGGCAATTAATGGCCGGGATCAGGAATGCTAAATGTCCAGCAATGCATGACTGTACATCCCCATTCAGAAACATGGCCCCTTCCAGGAAGAGATACTAACTTCATAGCCATGGCCCTGGAGACAATATAGTGGAGTATAGTGGTAATGGCATCATATTTTTTAATCCCTCACATGTCTGTGATCTTATGGTAGAAGTTAAGCTCTAGAACAGCAGGTCTGTACTCTTTTGGGGTACTCCTTTGGGACCCTATTGAAAACCATGAGCATTTCCCCGTAAAATTACCTGTAAATGCAAAATTTTACCCTAGAGTCTGTTTATTCTTTTGTATATAATAGGGAATGATTATAATTACCTCTCAGGGTATTGGGGGATGCTAGCATCAGAAACAGGATATTTAAAACCACTTTGTAAATTATAAAGGTTGTTGCTATTATTACTTCTTTTTTTGAGAGTGACTTTCAGTACCGACTCTACAGAATAATTTGGCAGAAAAACTTAAGAGGCCTTTCTTTCACTCTGTGCTCACAATTGCCTATGACTCCCATCCAATAAGAAAAAGGTAATGGATTTGAACAGACACATCTCCAAAGAAAACGTACAGGTGGCAACAAGCACATGAAAAGATGTTCAACATCGTCAGTCGTTAGGGAAATGCAAATCGAAATCACAAATGAGATACTGCTAAGAGACCCTAAAGTAAAAGGCCTCAGACGCTTCATCTGTAAAATGGGTCTGTTAAATAGACCTTATAGTAGTATCTGGCCCTTTAATTTTGTACTTTGGACGGCTGCTCTAACCACACTTTGAATGTTGGTTTCAGGTTTACACCTGCCATAACGGTTTATGCTACAAACCCTTAAGGATTTTTGTTATAAAAGAGCATCCTCATAGGGTATACATTTTATATCTGTTTGCAGTTGTGCCTTTTGAGCTGTCAGGCGAATAAACATAGGAACACGCGTCCAGACTTGTACATTATAAGTATTTCAAAAGTTGTTACCTCTGCACCTCTGAGCCTTTTGCACAAGGCTTCTTGACAAATCCTACATCCTCAGCAAACATTAGATGAATTGGGTGGCTTGCCTCATGCGAGTTAACAATCACAAAAATACTTCAAAACAGGGTAAGGAGTTCTATGTTAATATCATTTATGAACAAGAGTTCCAGCAGGTATAGAATAGGAAAATTTTTCTGAACTGTTTTCTAAATATACTGTTTTCAGTATATTAAAATCCATTTTTCAACTAGTAACCATAAAATTAGAGCTTTGCCCTAAGAGCTGAGAGTACAGATATGTTGGAAAGGCTTATAGACTATTTTAAAATACACATGCATACACTGCAACGTATAAAACTATATTCACATTCACACGTACACACCATCACTCATGCAGTTAAGTGGAGATGATAGAACCCGGAACAAAAAAGATAGCAGCAGTGGATGCAACAGTATTAAGGATGGGGGTAACAGGACTGTGGCTCCACTCCCTTCTGAAATCCTTCCCTACCAAGACTCTAGAAGGGAGGCTTTGCATCCCTGCTACTTGCTTCAACACTATCATTTAGATACAAAGTACAAACAAGACAAATTTAGCTCCAAGTATATCAAACTGATTCACCACTTTATGAATTTTATAACCAAAGCACAGAAAACAACATTCCAGCTCAGCATTCAATAGATGCCCATGACCGGCACCAACCACCTCAGACAGTACCCAGACGAACATGTGAACATGTGGAGCCCTCACAGCCACGTGGTGGCTTATAACAAACTCACACCAGCTTCTGTACAGTAAATTGTTTTTTAGGACTTCCTTGGTGGTGCAGTAGTTAAGAATCCACCTGCCAATGCAGGGGACACAGGTTCCATCCTGGGTCCGGGAAGATCCCACATGCCGCAGAGCAACTAAGCCCGTGCGCCACAACTGCTGAAGCCTGCGCTCTAGAGCCCACAAGTCACAACTACTGGGCCCGTGTGCTGCAACTACTGAAGCCTGTGTGCCTAGAGCCCGTGCTCCGCAGCAAGAGAAGCCACCGCAATGAGCAGCCCACGTGCTGCGACGAAAAGTAGCGCCCCCTCACTGCAACTAGAGAAAATCCTGTGCGCAGCCACAAAGACCCAACACAGCCAAATAAATAATTAATTAAAAATAAAATAAAATATTTTTTAAATGAAGGGGAAAAAAAATGACCTTGCAGAGAATTGCACTGCTCACCAGGCACAAACACATGCACATACATAAGCACAGGTTAACACACAAGAGTGTGAGGCTGATACCTTCTAGGCCCTTCAGTGGAATTGACCGGTGTTTTCGACAACAGGCTCCTTGAGGTCACAAGCACTGTGAAGTTGACCCTACAGCTGGCTGCTCCTCTTCCTCCTCAGGTGACAAGCAAATGGCATGCATGGTGGCAGTTCTTTCACGACCTTGGCGCCAGCCAGGGAGCTGGTGCCTGTGTTTCTGAGCCCTGCTCCACAGCAGAAAGGCGGGCACATGCTTGATAAAGCAAGAGTCCCAAACATAGGAGATTACGTTTACTTACATCTTTAAGAAGGTCCCTGCATCCAGAAAAGAGCTCCAAAGAACAAAGTATTTGAAGTTGAGGTCTGAGGCTCTACCTTCATTCAGAAAAGACTTCAAAGGAAGCAAAGGAAGCATTTGAATGGGGGCAGTGGGACAGTGACCCAATAGTAGACACCAAAACTGGCATTTCATCAGCATTCATAGTGAGTCTATCATGATACATCCATTAATTCCTTTAACTCTGGGCCTGGAGTGGGACACAAAAGCAAAGCCCTAATTACCTACCAAGACCGTTTTAATCTAGTAAAAGTTTAGCACTTGCATTCTGGCTACAAAGTCAAAATTGTCCCATGCGGGACACTGAGGGGTGAGTGTATTAACCAGTATAGAACGGAGTCCAATACAAGTGAATGCCCCACAAGCTGCAGCTGGAAACCTAATCAGTAATCCCTAAGTCACCTCATCTTTGCCTCTGGCTTGTCCATATCTTGAGGAAGGCCTAGAAGCAGCTGAGTGGATTACAGCTGACTCAATTCGGCATAATTGATATTTGCTTAAAGGGAAACCTGATCATCCTTACCACTGCTAACATCCCATTAAGACTAAAAGTTAATTAGGCTGTGCTCCATAAAGTCAATTGGAGGCATCTGTCTCAATAGCATTATTGTAATTATTCCTCATCAAAATGAATACCACCTCCTACTGCAGTGCGATGTCTTGTATAAACAACAGCACAAAACTAACAACTCACATTCCATTCTCCACCTGAGTTATTTAAGCAGGTTTATGTTTATATAGAACTGCAAACGGGAATTCATAGACATTAACACATTTTAAAATAAATACAAAGGCATGTTTAAGACACCTTGTTTTTTAAGTTTTCAAAGACTGGGAAAATAAAAGCAAACTACAAAGCATGACAAATTTTAGATATCATAATGATACCAGTGAGTCAAAAAGAGAAGCACCTAGTAAAGTCAACCTATTACATACACTGTGCCTAAGAATGGAGACCACAAAATGCTGAGTGAACGAGCACAGGGCACGGTGCACGTGTGTCCCTGTACCCTCCACCTCCGCCCCACAGCTGTGCTTCCAACCACTCCTCAGAAGACTCTGGCAAGGTCACAGGCGCACGAAGGATGCAGGGCCACCAAGATACCCACTGCTGATGTTACTAATAACAAAGAAGAGAAGGTGTTTAGGGTAGGCAGACGGGGGAGGGCGGGGCCAAAATAGGCAAAGGAGATGAAGAGCTATAAACCTACAGTAATAAAGAAGCCATGAGGATGTCATACACAACATTAGGAATATGGTCAATATTGTAATAACTCTGTATGGGGACAGATGGTTACCAGACTTATCATGGTGAACATGTCAGAATGTACACAAATGTCAAACCACTACATAGTACACCTAAAACTAACATAATATTGTAATATCAACTACATTTCAATTTTTAAAAAAAAGAAGAAAAAGATGGTTTCCTCGGCAAATTTTTCCTCAAGACCCACGACTTAAACACAGCAAACTAATTCCCTTAAACAAGCCTTTTAAATATTATATTTAATAAAATAAAATTGTTAGAGAAACAAAACAAATGCATAAAAATCTGAAAGAAAGAGTGGTTTATCACATAGACCTATACATTATCTAGATATTGATCTCTAGTGACTAAACAATATCCGAATCAACAAGTCTTAAAATTATGCTTCAGGAGGAAAACTAAACTGTGATCATATTTTGTTACTAGCCTTCTGTTAGTATCATCAGTGGCCTAGTGAAATTATCACGAAGCAGGGAGTGAAGAGAGGAAGTCAGGAGGGACTGGGCCAGGGGCATCCCAGAGATGTAGATAACTCCCACAGAGCTGAACCCCGGATACGGACAACTAGTGCTCTGAACAGTGATTCTCTAACTTGGCAACACAACAGAAGTGCCTGAAAAGCTTTAAATACCCCAAGGCCCAAGCAGTCCCTCCCTGCCCTCCATCACTCTCACTCACTCACTCACTCACTCACTCACACACACACACACACACACACACTCTCTCTCTCTCTCTCTCTCTCTCTCTCTCTAATCTCTAGAGATGGGGGACCCAAACAACAATAGTTTTTAAAGCTCCCCAGGTGATTCCAATATGCAGTCAAGGTCTAGATCCAGTATCTTGTCTATAAAAAGGCCTCAGGTGAAATGATGCTATGGTTAGATGCTGATGATGACACCTGTCCATTTCCCAAGGGAAAACAAAATATTGGTTAGTGGTGGCAGAACCAGTCATAAGCCAAGAGTTCAGGTTCTGATTTTGTCCCTCCTGATTTATGTGACCTTTCAGCACATCACTTGATTTCCTGGGTCCTCAATGTGTATTCCATTTAAGCAGGAAGAGGTTCTGCAGAGTCTGTAAGAGTCTATTTAATCCTATAGTTTCTACATACTAATAAAGAAATACTTCCAAATAGGATGGTTTGGCCAGGGTTAGCAAATGTGCATCACGATCCTAGTTTTACTTATTCACTCTTTTTAACTTTTTATAAGGGCTAGACCCACCAGTAAAAACTGAGTGAATTCCGCATATGTCAGGTGTCTTTTTCTTTCTTTTCCAAAGTGTAGTTGCACAAATTCTGAATCCCAGTTAAATGGAATATGTTGATGAATTGTAGTCTGTCCAAAAACTTGCTTAACGTCCTCTGAAAAGAGAAAAGAAAGGTTGATTAAAACAAAGCAAATCGGGTTCTTCCTCATAAAACCTGTTATTAAATGGATATTGCTACTTTCTTTGTATAAAAAGTAACTCAACTTTAAAAACACAGATTATAAAATCATGGCAGAAATAGAACTGGGAGTCTCATGAAGTCAAAGTTAATAATGCCATCCAATAAAATAAAAGGAAAAAATCAAGAAGTCACACACACACAAAAAGCCCTAAAAGGCAGTCGCAAACCAAAGTAATAAGCTAAATCTCACATCATCATCTGTTTTGTTTCAACAAATATTATTTTCTAGGCACAGGGGATATAATTCAATCTTTAGTGGCAGGAAATATACATACATAAACACACAGAACACTACACAAGTCTTAAATATAGTTCTCTTTAACAAGCTATTAAAATGTTTTTGAGGATTTAGAAATCAGATATAAATCTTGAAGCATATATTCAACAGCACTAAGACTCTATTTAAGCTTTAAAAAGTTCCACTGTTCATCAGGCCACACTCAAAGGTAACGGGAAGAACAGCCAACAGCCCCAATCCTTTAACTTTATCCTGCACACTCTGGCTTGACAGAAGTTCTCAAAGGGTCCAAATAATCCCATTTTAAGATGGGCTACCAAATGTACTGTAGTATTGATTCTTCCCCTCTTTTTAGCCTCTACCACAAAACTGTAAGAGGACTGACACAGAAAACAACAATATGAAAAACCTTACTTTTCTAAAGCTTCACCTTTTTATTTACTAGTCTCTCCGCCTCCCAACATGAGTGTATGTTTGGAGGGTAAAGGGACACAAATTATATTAAGGAATTTGTCCTGGCCTTCACATCTTTAAATTTATCTACCAAACCTGCTCACTTTTATGAGCAAACTGTGCCTGCTACCTTGTTTTTTCCCCTTTGCAACTATTTAAAAAAAGAGGTAAATTCTTTAATTCTCTGAAGGGTGCCAAAAACCTTGGCACGTGTTGCCACTGTTCCCCCCAAATTTCCTACTTCCATCTACACTTACACTCACAAGTTTTTATTCCATGCTTTTAAAGTTTCCAGAAATTTTAAAAGTCTTGCCATGAAGAAACAGTAGTGCTTCCATCAGTATGAGATTGGGTGTGTATCTGCACGAAGAAGGCAGTAAAAAAATCAGAATTATGCCAGGCATAAATTTTATAAAAGATGGCAGAAAACCTCAGGCTGGCCCTGATAAGGACAATAAAATAAGAAGTTTTTAAGCGTAACCCTCAATTTCTTTGAATTTATTCTGTCTTCTCCACTTTTAGGAAAAAAGAGAAGAAAAAGAGAGAAAGGACATAAGAAAAATGAAGTGAATCAAGAATTGAGGATCTGAGTGGGGGGAGATGAATGAAATGAACTAAGTAGAAGAAGACTCGGCAAGTTTCTTTTTGGCTCTAAAACCTCTGAGAAGGAATTACCGAACTGAAAGTCAAATTACTTGGGTTTAAATTCTACTACTAATAGTAGTTAAAATTTCTTAGGCACTTACCATGTGCTAGGTATTATTCTAGTGGCTATATGTGATAGAATAGATATTAACCTAGATAATCTGTAGCTCCTTTCCCATTCTAAATTTCTATGCCTCTGTATGAAGCAGGCCCAGGATAGATTAAAGGAAGGCCCACAATCTTCTAATCAATCTTCTAATCAAGACCAATAAATGATCTAATGAGAAACGATGTTCAAATGACAAAGATGTGACAAAAAGAAAAAAAAAACACAATTTTTTACTCCATAAAAAAAGTTTATATACGATAATAAAATTTTAGAGAAATATACAAACAAAAATGACTTTGTGGCCATTTTTCTGCCAAGCTGGTGAAATAAAGATTCCTGTCTGCCCAGCATTCTGGTAAAATAACTTTTCAATGCAATAATCATGGGATAGCTGTCAGAAACGAGGTCCTTCCTTTTCTTGACCTCACCTTCAACGTCCTATAGAAAGTAACAGAAGGTATTAACCCAATATTGGAGACATCAGTGGATGGAAGGTTAAGTAAAAGTCATAAACAAATGATGACTCTGGAGAACAAAAAGTCCAACACTGGAAATCTTGATGAAGTTAGTGATAGAGCTGGAAAGACAGAAGTTCATGATGAAAGTTTGGTATGTTGTAATAGAAGACTTTAGAGGTGACAGGACATGAGATCTACGTGCTGTGTTGTGTTTGTATGTTGAAGCCATAGCCCCTAGGACCTTAAATATGACTATATTTTGGAGACAAGTTCTTCAAAGAGATAAGTTAAAATGAGGTTGTTGGGGGCGGGTGGCCTAATGTCATATGACTGCCATGCTTATAAGAAAAGTAGATTAGGACACGGACAGGCACAGAGGAAGACCATGTGAAGACACAAGAAGACTGTCATTTACAAGCCAAGGAGAGAGGCCTCAATAGACACCAATCCTGCCAACACCTCGATCTTGGACTTCTCGCCTCCAGAACTGTAAGAAAATTCATTTCTGTTGTGTAAGCCACCCAGTCTGTGGCACTTTGTTATGGCAACCCCAGCAAACTATTACAATGAGCAACAGGAACTCCCACAGCAGTGATGAGGAAGTTACCCAAAAAGACCCTCCATATCTCCTGCTACCACTGTAAGCAAGATGAGAGACATTTACAAAAGCAGGCATGTTAAAAAAAAGGTGTGTCAGCTGGATATTCAAATCAATTAAATGTAGTAAAAATGTGTTTTAGGCTAAATATATGCAAATTACATGTATTAATACAAAGAAAAGTAACAGAAGGTATTAACCCAATATTGGCATATAAAGCTAAGGCACTTATTACCCATTTTAATATTTATATGGTATAAAACTATAAATATATATAACAAATTTAGGTTACTCAAAACTTAGTAAATGAATTTAAAATCTGACTGACTCTAACCAACAATCTTATTTTTCCTATAATTAACTATCATTCACTGCTTACTAGAGCTCTGACTTTAATTCAAAACTGTGAACTTTGAACCTTAAGTCTAGAGCTTTCTCCACTATTCCATGAGAGCTTGTCTCTCTTATGCAAATGCCTGCCTGAAGTATTGAAATCTAGTCCCCCTGAAGTATAGAGCTATATGTGATCTCTAAAACATGTTTCAACTCTACAAACTGTCAATCCTACAGACCTGGACTACTGATGTGTTTTTAAAAAGATATCTCTATATAGTATTGTATAGGTATGCAGATAGGTCTGTGTGAGTATACACATTAATTACACATCTTTTCTTTCTACATAGATTATTAGCACCTTCAGAACAAAGGCCATATTTTTCACATCTGCTTCTCCCCTTGTGCCTGCACAATGGTGGGCATAGAGCAACTTTTTTTTTTTTTTTTTTTGCGGTA
>NW_006776799.1:2389844-2393162 GCF_000442215.2 Lipotes vexillifer
TCTGCATCGGCAGGCGGACTCTCAACCACTGTGCCACCAGGGAAGCCCCATAGAGCAACTATTCACTAAGTTGTGGCTGAACTTTAATGAGGAAGAAAAGGTTTACAATAGTGCAACAGGTTAAGGACAGTGGTATTAACCCTTTGAGGCACTACAGTTTCCACCCTACTGAAAAGCCATTTCAACAATCATTTCCTAAGATTTTAGTGAAGTGCAAAGAATCGTCAGTCTTCCTTATTAACATCTCCAGCCCCAGGCCTAGGCTGATTCAAGTGAACTAAAGAACCTGCATTTTAATTAGCCTCCCAGGCTTTTCTAATTCAAGGGTCCAGAACCTCATTTTGAAAAACGTTGTCCTAAAGAGTTATAGAAGGGTTTTTAAACTCCCCATTGAAACAGACAAAAAAGTATGAAAGGAAGGAGGTAGGAAAGATTCTCCAGAAGAGCTAATGTAATGCAGTAAGTGTACACACAGGCCACTTGTAGACCCAAGGGGACATGCAAGTTGTACAATCCAGTGACTGACATTCACTTCATGGCCTATGTGACCAGTGCTCCCTGGAGTTGGACAGTTTACAAACTACACAACCCTGAGAATGAGGTCCATTTTCAGTTCTCAGCTGTTCTAACACACTGGCCACTGTGAATGTCAGTCCTTAGTCAGCCAGCACAGCTGGGAGCACTGTATTAGGTCCTGCGGGAAGTAGAAGGGCAGGAGAAGACACGGTGCTGAATCCAAGTCCAATCCACAAGAAATAACTAAACAACACATCCAAACAGTATACTGGATTAAGTGCTAAACAGCAACAGTTCCTCTTGGCAAGGAAACACAAGTTTAAGGAAGGATGCGTTTACAACCGTGGGAGAAAAAAAAGCTTTCTGGAGAAGGTAAAACTTGATCTGGTCCTAAAGGCTGTGGAGGATTTATTCAGATGAATCTGTGAGGGAGTTTTTCAGTAAAGAGCAACAGCATGAAGAAGGGTTCATTTCTTTTGAAGTGAATTAAGGGTCCAATCAAAATATATTGGACCAAAGCCACTGAGACAGGACAGATCCTGGTCTAGGCACTTACAGATGTTGGCATCACCTGCCAGCAGCAAATATTATTTTCAAACCCTAAGGACTTGATATTACATTTGTGGTGAAGAAAAGGTTGCTACGGGAAGAACAGTTGGTCGTGGAATTCTGCGGAAAAAAAAGACCTGGAGTTTTTTACCACTTGATACAATCTCTACAAAATTTATTTTTCACTCTCCTAACTTACCTAACAGAGGCTTGTATACTCAAATATCATAAGATTACCAAGTCATTCTAACTGGACAAACCAAATGATACGAGCATTATTATTACTGATAAAGAGGAAAACTACCAATATTTCTATAGTCATTTTCAAGGCTAATCAACTCTTAAGAAATTAAAATATTAAATTTTGTCACTCTGGAAATCTCACATTTTTTCTCTGAAAATATTTTATAGATTCTTAAGTCTGAATACTTCATCCTGCTACAAGAAGTAATTCGGGGGCACTGATTTTCTGAAATGCTTGGCCTCAACATTTTCCTGTACATTCATGAAAACAAACATCTCTAAGCCCAATAGTCACAATGGGTTCTGGAATTTCCCCCCTCACTTTGGAAGACACTGTAATATCATCTCGGGTTAATAGTCTCTTCTCCTTTCAGGAGGTTCAAATAGCTTTCTCACTTAATATTTGATTGTTTTAAGATTTCTCCATGCCTTGGTGAGACAATGAGAGGTAAGAGTACTCCTTCCATCATACAGCTGGAAAATCAGAAACTAAAAACCAAAGTGATTTTCAAAACTGCTCTGTACTCTCACTTTCATGGAAAATTCCATGAGCTTTACCATAAAAGACTCTAGGAGTCCATCTTAGGGTCATCCTATCACTAAATCTTTACCATTCCCTGAGCTTTTCAAACCTAACTTCCTAACTTGCAGTGCTGGAGAGGAAAGAGAAAAATGTTTTACGCTTTTTGGTCCCTTGGTTCCGTGAAATAAATAAATTAATAAATAAATACGACTATAATTCATAACGCACCTGCTGATGGCTTTCAAATAAGCATCACTTAGCAGATTACTAACTTAAAAAAATTAGAAGGTCTCTCCTAGTCTAAAGCACAAGGTCTTAAAATCTTACCCCCAGGTTGAGGTCATGTAGGCAAAGAAGCAAAACTGAATTAGCAATGAAATATAAATGAAGCACTAGATATATATTTTGGATATTTAAAATCATAGTTTTCTTAGCTCAGCCACTCCTCCTGAAAGTAAAAACAAATTAGAGTGCTTATCTCAAAGTATAATCATTGTTATTTCAATATGTGCCAAACAAACTATGTTTGGAAGGTCTATAGTTCCCATAATATCACCAAATAATGGTGATAGTATTTAAAGCAAGACTTCACCAAATAAGCTCAAAGAGCCTTTGGGTTTATTTCTGGGGACTTTGCTTTCTTCACAAATGTTTCTAGCCTAAAAGTCTGCTGCACTTTTTTTTAAAGATTATAAAAAGATAATTACAAAGTGGTAATCGTTTCTTACCTAAATATAACCTCAAAAAGTCAACTGATTTCCCCCAATAAGTTTCCCAGGCTACACAGTATGGCTGTAGTGGAAAGAGTTGTGATTTTTAAAAGCTGGGTCATAGATGACATGATCTTGTGTATTCAACGTCCTAAGGAATCCACGTAAAAACCATTAGAACTACTAAGTCCAGCACTGTTGAAGGATACAAGATCAATATACAAAAATCAGCTCTATCTCTACACACTGGAAGTAAGCAACCCAAAAATGAAATTAAGAAAGCAATTCAATTTACAATAGCCTCAAAAAGAATAAAATACTTAGGAAAAAATTTAACAAAAGACATGCAAAACCTGTACTCTAAAAACTATAAAACACTGTTGAAAGAAATTAAAGATGATCTAAATAAATGCAAAGACATTCCATGTTCATAGATGGGAGGTCTTAATACTGTTAAGATGGTAATACTCCCCAAAGTGATACACAGATTGAGTGTAATCCCTATCAAAATTCCAGCTGGTGTCTTTGCAGAAATTGACAAGCAGACGTTAAAAGTCATATGGAAATTCTAGAGACCCAGAATAACCAAACCAATCTCAAGAAAGAAGAAAAAAGTTGTATTTCAAATTTACCTCAAAGCTACAGTAATCAAGACTGTGTGGTACTGGCATAAAGATAGACATATAAGACAAATGGAATAGAACTGAGAGTCAAGAAATAAACCCTTACATTTATGGTCAGTTAATTTTCAACAAGGGTGACAATTCAATAGGGAAA
>NW_006776799.1:2393196-2410790 GCF_000442215.2 Lipotes vexillifer
GGGAAAGATTAGTCTTTTCAACAAATGGTGCTGGGACAACCATGCAAAAGAAGTAAGGTGGGACCCAACCTCATACCATATACAAAAACTAACTTAAAAATGGAGCAAAGATCTAAATATAAGAGCTAAAACTGTGAAGCTTTTAAAGGAAAACGTAGGCATAAATCTTTACGAGTCTGGATTGGAAAACAGTTTCTTAGATACAGTATCAAAAACACAAGCAGGGGCTTCCCTGGTGGCACAGTGGTTGAGAGTCCACCTGTCGATGCAGGGGACACGGGTTCATGCCCTGGTCCAGGAAGATCCCACATGCTGCGGAGCGGCTGGGCCCGTGAGCAATGGCCGCTGAGCCTGCGCATCCGGAGCCTGTGCTCCGCAACGGGAGAGGCCACAACAGTGAGAGGCCCGCGTACCGCAAAAACAAAAAAAACCAAAAAAACCCCAAAAACACAAGCAACCAAGGACAATAATATATAAATTGGACATCTTCAAAATTGAAAACTTTTGTACTCCAAAGGATACCATCGACAAAGTGAAAAGACAGACTACAGAATGGGAGAAAAGTTTTATGAATCACGTATCTGATAAAGAACTCTAGAATATATAAAGAACTCTTGCAACTCAATAATAAAAAGACAATTCATCTAATTTTTAAAATGGGCAAAGGATCTGAACAGACATTTTTCCAAAGACAAAATGGCCAATAAGCACATGACAAGATGTTCCAATCATTAGCCTTTAAGGAAATGCAAATCAAACGAGATATCACAATGAGATACCACTTTACCCCCACAAGTAGCAAGTGTTGGTGAGGATGTGAAGAAATCTGAAACCCTCATTCACTGCTTGTGGGGATGTAAAAATGGCGCAGTCACTTTGGAAGAGTTTGGTGGTTCTTCAAAAAGTTAAACATAGTTACCATGTGACCCAGCAATTCCACTCCTAGGTATATATCCAAGAGAAATGAAGACATACGTTCACATAAAAACTTGTACACAAATGTTCATAGCAGCATTATTCACAATAACCAAAAAGTGGAAACAACCGGAATATCCATTAACTGAAGGATGGATAAACAATATGTGGTATATCTATAACAATGTGACATCCTCAATAAAAGAAATACAGTATTATTACATGCTACAACATGGATGAACCTTGAAAACATTATACTAAGAAGCTAGTCATGAAAGACCACGTTATATGATTCCATGTATATGAAATGTCCAGAATAGGCAAATCCAGAGAGACAGAAAGTAGATTAGTGGTTGCTTAGGACTGGAGGGCCTAGGGGAAAATGGCAGTGGGGAGTGAGGATTGCTAAGGTACGGGGTTTCTTGTTGGGGTGATGAAAATATTCTAAAACTGATGATGGTTACACAAGTATGTGAACAGACGGAAAAACATTGCATCATACACTTTAAATGGGTGCATTATATCTAAATAAAGCTGTGTTTTTAAAAAAAACCTGGAACCCTCAAATCTGCTTCCTACTAATGAGTGATATTAGGCAAATTACTTACTCTGACTCCATTCTCTCAATGTGTAAAATGGGAGTGAAATAACTCGAGGGTTGTAGCCAAGTGTGCCCAGTACAATGTTCTAAACATAGCAGGTGACCATTAAAATGGTAAAATTCCAAAATCTAAAGTCTTAATTATAATGAAGATTGTTATCTGGGCACCAAATATTTACAAAAGATACAAAAAAAAAAATCAGGCACAGTGTGATTGGAAATATCATAGTTTACACATATCTCAGAAAGCAATAATTTTCCTCAAATACTTAAAATCATCCTCTTTTAGCTCATATATTAAAATTTTGAATGAAAAGTGATAAAAAAACTAATTTTCCATTATGTTTCTGAAAGTATGAAATTAAGAAAGATTAAGAACCACCACTCTTAACTTTGAAGATCTTTCAGATACTAGAAACATTTAATTGGCAAATTACTTGCACATGCCATTAAGTGGTTAGACTGAATTTGTTTTTACAAATTCTATGGCCTCTTATTCCTTAACCTCTACCACACTATAATCTGAAATCATCGAGGTCTTCACTTATGCAAATTTTTACTTTCTATGTTTTTGTTTCCATACAGAATAACTAAGTTAAAGCACTTTAATTTCCAAAAGATTCACTCTTTGAAGCTGCAAATCAAGGAAAACAAGTTTCCCATTAAAATAAAAAAGGTTCATCAAGCTACATTATTTCAAACACTGAACCACAATCTCTCTCTCATGGATCCTAAAAATTTCATTAATACAATAAACACAAAAGGATGTTTCAGTTAAACCCGAAAGTAATCCATCCCTCTCAGAGGCAAAGGGAGAGTTGCTGAACAGTGCCCTTTATTTCTCAGC
Organism: Lipotes vexillifer; assembly: GCF_000442215.2. Lineage (NCBI taxonomy): Eukaryota > Metazoa > Chordata > Mammalia > Artiodactyla > Lipotidae > Lipotes > Lipotes vexillifer. The sequence continues at coordinate 2,395,560 of NW_006776799.1, forward strand.
AGCTTCACTGGGGTGCTTTTTCTAATGTGTGCTAAATCCTCAAAGAAAGTTGTGGTTTCGTTCAAAGGGAAATAATATTTCACCCTGCTGATATGGTTAACAACAGCTTATACGGCCATCGTCTTTTAAGCAGGGAGCACAAGACAAATTGTTGAATTCGGAAGTTAAATAGCATAATGGAGTAAGTGGATACAGACCTATCTCTACTGCCACAGGGGCCAATATCAAGGTTTGCCATTTCAAACCCTTTTGACAAGTGCCTTTTTCTATTAATCACAGTTAAGGGTCTGAAGAGGAAAGAAGTATTCTGGCTACAATTCAGACTTGCTCAAGGAAGTTCTAGGGGGAAAATGGGTGCCATTAAAACAGAGTAAGTACAGAATAAGTACTTCACACACTCAGCTCTTCTCATTAAATCGAGATCTGTATAAGCCCCTGTAAACTTTGTATTATTATTACTATCATTCTGAACATGCGGGTACAGTGGTGATAAGTATCTTTCAAAAAATGGGCACACAGGCAGACACAGTGCTTGCATACACACACACAGTCAAGCTGAGCTGAATATTATTTCGAAGTCATATATGGTGTTGGTACATGTAGAAATTAGGGCTATCTTAAACCTCTTCCAGTTCTGTACGTAGAGAGGGATGGGACTACCCTGATATGAGGTCACGTGGCATTCTAGAACAGAATATCACCCATCTACTAGTGCTGGAAGACAAAGTTGTGGTTCCTACGATACCAGTCACCGTCCCCTCTCTGTGCCTGTTTCCACATCTACATGAAATAAAGCCATAAATGACACCAGCCGTTGTTCAGCTGCAGTGTGAAACGCGTTCCCTTGGAGAGCTTGTTCAAAACACATTCCCAAGCCCCACGCCCAAATACTCTGATTCAGCAGATTTGCGATGGAGCCAGGGAGCCTGCAGTTGTCATGAACACCCCCCCACGTTATTACAACGAGAACTCGTGCTCTGCCTTATTGATAAGAATCCTTCCTATTCTAAAGCCTAATGGAGCTATAAATCCTCAAGATTAATTCACTATGTAAGTCATCATAGTGAATGCTGGTTAACAATGAAAAATGTTAAAGGCTGGCAGCTATTTAGCATTCGATATTAATCTTCTATCACATGCACTATCTAAATCAAACAGCAAGAGAGGCCAACTGAGATGTTTTCAATCTCTCTGCCAGAAAAAAGTTATTTTCAATTGGACAGAATAAATCATTAGCAGTCTTTCATAAAATCAAAAGTAGGTCAGGGCTTCCCTGGTGGCGCAGTGGTTGAGAGTCCGCCTGCCGATGCAGGGGACACAGGTTCGTGCCCCAGTCCGGGAAGATCCCACATGCCGCAGAGCAGCTGGGCCCGTGAGTCATGCCCGCTGAGCCTGCGCGTCCGGAGCCTGTGCTCCGCAACGGGAGAGGCCACAGCAGTGAGAGGCCCACGTACCGCAAAAAAAAAAAAAAAAAGTAGGTCAGTTAAAATGGTGTTTGGAGGTATACAGCAGACTGGTCACTGTCCAGATGTGCAAGCTTGCTTTAATCGTCTGTTGTGTTAATTATTGTTAACTTTCCTTACCACTAGAGAGGAACACACCAAAAGACTCCAACTCTTTGAAATTTTTAAAGCAGTACAAAGAATCCTAATTCATTCCCTAAATGCAAGTATAATATCTCTATTGTTTAAAACACCAATTTCCTAAGCTAGTTTCCTTACACGGATGTTATCAAAAATAATTTTCTTGCAAAAGCATTAACATACATTTAACCCTACTTAAATGCTCAAGAGCAAATGTACTACAAATGTACACCCACAGTGATCCCTTATTAGTATAAAACTGTTTTATTTCAATTAAAATGTCTAACTATCCACCCCCAACATATACCTAAACTGTAATTTTCTCTGAGAACTTCCAATACATTCTTGATTTTGTTTCCTTTATCAACCTATCAGAGCAAAAACAGCCTTGCAACTGTTGGAAGAAATCAGTCATTAGCAGCAAGATTACAGCAAATTTTCCAATTTAGAGAAACTATATTTTTATCTCCTCTTATACTGAAAGAATAATGGTATAATTTTACTATTTTTAAGTGAGCAGTACAGTTTAAAATAGTCAAATTTTCCCAGTGCTCCAAGTTTTAGGATTTACCGTTAGCTTTCTGTTCTCCACACCTTCTTTCCTATTCACAAGTTCTCTTCTCCCTTCATCTTACACACAAACACACCAGGGGCAGACGTCCCCTGATTCGACCTCTGCATACAGTCTTCTAAAGAACGCTTAACCTTCAGGCGGTTATTCACTAAGGAGTGGCTTCACATGGTTATTGTGATTTTCTCTCCAATTGACATTCCTCCACCTTCTCAACAGGCCTTTTTTCCCCCGCTCCCTATTTTTAAAATGGGGTGATGAAGTAGCAAAAAGTACAATATTTTAGCCATTTGAGCACAGATGATTCTCAAATTATCCCACCAACTGGAAGTGCTCTCTGATACCAGTATCTTTCAAAATTGAAGCCATATGGTCAACCGTGCAAATCCGTATTTAGCTTTTCGTAAGTAGGAGATTTTTGACCCAATGAACTGGAACAGCTTCTGCACAGTCTCTAGGATCTCATACAAGACACTCGGTCCCTGGGCACACCACAGTCCTCATCAATGTTGAGGTTATTTCCTCTCAAAACTCACACTGCTCTTATTCAATATTCTCATTCTCTACTGGAATGTGTCTTAAGAAAACATACGTGGGTCCCCCCAAAATATGAAATAAAATCTACTATCGGGCAATAACGTCCTCTCACCAAAATAACCTGTTGTTTTTGTGAAACATCAAAAATCAGAATGAATATTAACAAAGAACTTTGCTCAAATAATTGGTCCTTCTGACTCTCAGAACCATTTTCCCCTCAGTTATCATTTTGAATATTTCATTTTCCAAGTGTCTTTACAAAGGTATTAATAAATGACCTTCTTTGTAGTGAGCTTTAAAAAATTATGGCTAAAGTTCTGTCCTCTTCTACTCCAATACCTGCATTCCTCTCGTTTTTTACATTTATTATTAAATTTGAGTGTCTATCTTCAAAACTTATCTGCGTACTTTTAGCTCTCATCATTTTCTGCAACTTGAATCAGAATGACTGAAGTGGGTTGTTTCCACATAGTTCCTTGTGTCATCTAGCCTGTCCGTTTTCCCAGAGCATTCCAATTCACTTACATCACAGCAGGTGTTCCTGCACAAAATCCAACTGTGAACCCAGGAAGGGCCCCTCCAAACACCAACATACACGTCAAAGAATTAACTAGAGAAGGACATTAGAAATTGCTTCATTAGTTCTGTGGATTCTGTTTACGTCTCACATACAAAAGGTAGGTTCTGTTCAAATAGTTTGACAAAGTTACTTTACATTTTCTGCAGGACTTCTCAGAGCCTTCGTAGACTAAAACTTTGGGGCCTTATGACTGTCTAACAGGGGAATCCTCTCTCACACAACGTTAACAGGAGACACCACTTTAAAGCACCCAAACTCACAATATCACTCAATAGTTAAGATTAAAGGACAAGAGGCCACAGCAGCTTATAATACAAAATCAATACTGTGCTAGTTTCTTTTGGATTCCAGGCCAACTGACAGAGCTGAAGCAGCAATGCAGCCAACTCTCCCAGTGTAGCTCAGGGCAAAGACTATTTAACAATTGAAGTTTTTAAACAGCAATGCTGGAAAAGTCTTAAATAAGATATATGTCTACTCATTCAGCTGTCCCTCTTCAAAAAGCAGTTCCTATCGTTTGGCAGGACTCCTTTCAGACTTGCTAAAGGCAAATGCTCATTTAGACAAAACACAACTAACAACTGTGGCCATTCATGGACTTCCTAACACTTATCTAGAACCAGAGAGTTGAGAATCCCTGTTGCTAAAGTTCAATGAAAAATTGCAGGCGGACACACACACACACACACACACACACACACACACACAAACACACACACCACCACCACCACCACGATAATGACACTGGGTGCTTATGTTCACATACTAAGAATGGAAGCTTTCCAACTGCATATAAAACATTTCATTTCATGAAATTTTGTTCAAGAGTAATGAAAAAGATAAGTCAAAGGAAAAGAAAAACATGTGATGGCATTAAGCAAATAAAAATTTTACATTTCAACTTGAGGAAGTATTCTGGTATACAACATACTCAATTTTCAGAAAGTCAATTGTGACTTACACTAGACAAAGGTAAGATTCAGGTCCTCCACTACTATTGAGTTAGGCTATTACTGGTGCCTACTGCAGATACAACTACTGAAGAAATATTCATAAATAGGAATAGTTAATGTTAAATTAGCATCATGAAAAAAACCAATCACTGGTGGGTGCACTAAATATATCAGATTAACAGTTTCACTAAATACACACACACACACTTTCTTAAAATTCCTAACAATAATGCTTTGCTTTCCCAGCATCAACAAATAAGAAACTTAGGAAATGAAAGTGTTGGAAAACCACCCTGTACCAGCTTGCTCAGAGGGCTGGTAAGTCGTTTCAAACCCTGACTTTCAGTTCTTCCACTCACAAAATGGGAGTGATCATCCACTTGCCTGTTTCACAGCAGTATGGGAAGCTTACACAAGGATCACAGACATGTCTGCCTCTGGCTTTGCCCCACTCCAACCAATGCAACAAAACCCACCTTTTCCAAGCATCATTCGGATCCTGTCCCTGTCCTCTCAACAACCCTGCAGGACTCCCAATTGCCTCTCCTATCAAATTAAAACTCCTGCTTAGAGGGCTGTGGTGGGTGCACCATCACATGGGGCCCTGGCTCCCAGCACCCACATTTCAATCAAGGGTCTCCTCTACTATCCTCAATCTGCACAAAGGCCAACTCTCCTTCCCCTCCCACCACTCTGTAATTCCCCCTCCACTCAAAATTCTGCTCACATCAAAAGATAAAGCCTCCTGGGTAAAGCTCACAACAAGTGCATTTCAACAAATTCCTTGGACGTCTCTGTAACCGAGGCAACTTTCTACATGTACTGAGAACTGTAATCCAGGTACATTCTTCCTTATAATTACTTTCCAGTACGGTCATATAAACAAAATCTTAATTCATTCGTGTATTGTTCTTTACTTCTTCATGAAAAATTATTAAATCCCTCTAACGTCTCATAAAAAGACTGAAACCACAAAGGATGAATCGGCACCTATCTAGATTACAAAGGCAGGCCGTCCTCACAGAGCACAGACATCACCAGAGGGAGGCAGTGTGGCACAGTGAGTAACGCTTGGCCGTCCTCTGGCTGCTACCTTGGCTCCACCACAGGCAACTCCAGGACCACAGACAAGTTACTTAACCTCCCCAAGGCCATTTCCCCATAAGAAAAATGAGAATTATAATAGTACAGACCTCCTAGGTTCTGAGGGTTAAATAATCAATTACATATAAAGCACTTAGCTCAGGGTGAGTTCATAGTAAGTGATCAATAAACTTCAAGATTAAAATGACAGCTTTATCCCTTCTCTCAAGAGATCATGTAAAACCACATGTCATTGGAAGAGAACAAACTCAGTAGCTACTACTGGGTCCCTCTTCTTTCCTTTGATCTCCTTTTTACTACAGTCAGTCAGGAGCCAAGTCATATAGGATTCACCCTCTGGAATGGCCCTGGTGGGGTCCATCCAGGCCTGCATTACCCCTGCCTAGACTGTCGAAGCACCGCTCAAGTGACCATCACCTCCAGACCCTGTAGCTCCATCTCTTCCTGCAATACACAGCCTGTATCACGTCACCTTGGTGCACAGACTCCTCCAGGTCTGCTTGGATAGCTTCTATCCCTCCTCTCTACCTAGCCTGCTTTACCTTGTAGATACAGAATATATAGTACGATGTCATGTTCTATTTGTTTACTGTCTCTCTCCCTAAAACATCTGATCAGGATTTTTTAGTCTTGCCACTGCTGTATCTCCAGTCCTACAACATAGTAAGCATTCAATAGACACCCCTATCTTTCCTTATTCTTCTAACTCACTCATCCAGTTAAATGGCTTCAAACACTATCTATTTGCTGATAACTACCAAATTTCTATCTCCCAAATTCCACACTCAGATATCTAAGTGCCTATTTGACAACTTCACTTAAATATCTAAAGGCATCAAACTAACACATCCAAAAGTGAGCCCCTCTTCTTTCCCCCACCATCCCCAAGCCTGTAGTCCTCCAAGTTATCAATTGATAACTCCACCCTTCCAGTTGATCTGGCCAAAGAGTTTAGAATCTTTCTTGCCTCTTCTCTCTTTCACAGGCCACATCCAACCTATCAGAGAACCCTACTGATTCTCTCTTCAATATATCCCTAACCTCACTACCACCCAAGCCACCATGATGCCTCATTTGAATTATTGCAATAGCTTCCTAACTGTTCTCTCTCTTCCTGCTCTTGCCCTTCTATAGTTTATTCTCAACCAACAGCCAGAATGATGCTGTTTAAAATATAAACCAGATCATGACAATCTCCTGCTAAAAACAAAAACAAAAACCCTGCAATGGTTTCCCAGTTCACTTACCATCAAAGTCAAGTCCTAACCTTGGCCTACAGGGCCTTCCTTGATCAGATCCATTACTTCTCTGAGTTCCTCTCCTACCAGGACCCCCTGCCTCACTCAATTCTCATGAGTCCTCCTTGCTGTTCCTCAAATGTGCCAAGAACACTCCAGCCTTCCGACCTGGGCAAAGCCCATTCCTTTCACCTGGGACAGTCTCTTCCCCTCCTTCTTCCTTATTCTACATGATCAATTGCCTTACTTCTTTCAAATTTGTGTTCAAAAGTCACTTTCTCAATGAAGCTAACCAAACCATATTAGACACAAAGAAGAGAACCTTCTTTGTTTCATAGCTCATTGCAAATACCCAAATATCATCACAACCTACCCATTCTACTAAGTGTCTTAATCCCTAGTCTTATCATCAACTTGTGTATGCTCCTGTTAATACTCTGGTGGAAGGGTCAGCAAACTATGTTCCACTGGCCACCAGCTATCTTTGCAAATTAAGTTTTATTGGAACATAGCCACATGCATCCATAGGAACAGCAGAGTTGAGTAGTTGTGACAGAGATCCTATGGCCCACAAAGCCCAAAATATTTACTATTTGGCGCTTTACAGAAGAACTCTGCTGTCCCTGATCTAGAGCCCGTGCTCCACAACAAGAGAAGCCAACTCAACTAGAAGCCTGCACACCTCAATGAAGAGTAGCCCCCACTTGCCACAACTAGAGAAAGCCCACACACAGCAACGAAGACCCAACACAGCCAAAAATAAAAAAATAAATAAATAAATTTATTTATTTTTTTAAAAAAAAGCACTACCAATAAAAGAAAATGCTGGTAATTTGTACTACCAAATAAATTAAGAACTTATGTTCCTCAGGACTCCATGAAGTGGAGTAAAAGTGCAAGTCGCAGAGTAAAAACATCTGGTAATGTACAACCCACAAAGCCCTTGTACCTAGAAAATAGACACATAGTAAAAAGGATACTCAAGTGGTCAATAAACAGTTTTTTAAAAGTTGTACAACCCATAAGTAATGAGAAAAATGCAAATTAAAGTCACAGCGTGAGACATCACTAAAATGAAAGTAACTGATAACAGCAAGTGTTTGTAAAGAAGTAGAATAACTAGGACTCTCATACACTGATGGTATGAATGTAAACTGGTACAACCACTTTGGAAAACTGTTTGGTAAGATCTACTGAAAGCTAAATATATACATTTTCTAGGACCCAGCAATTCTTTCTTTTTTCTTAATTTATTTTATTTATTTCTGGCTGTGTTGGGTCTTCGTTGCTGCGCGTGGGCTTTCTCTAGTTGCTGTGAGTGGGGGCTACTCTTCGTTGCAGTGCTTCTCATTGCAGTGGCTTCTCTTGTTGTGGAGCACAGGCTCTAGGCATGTGGGCTTCAGTAGTTGCAGCACACTGGCTCAGCAGTTGTGGCTCGCGGGCTCTAGAGCACAGTCTCAGTAGTTGTGGCACACGGGCTTAGCTGCTCCGCAGCATGTGGGATGTTCCCGGACCAGGGCTTGAACCCATGTCCCCTGCATTGGCAGGTGGATTCTTAACCACTGCGCCACCAGGGAAGCTCTCTATGACCCAGCAATTCTACTCCTAGAAATGCCTACACATATGCACACCCCAAAATACATAAAAGAATGTTCAAAGCATATTTGTAGCAATCAAAACTGGAAATGTGCAAGTGTCTATCAACTGTAGAATGAGTAAACGTATTACGGTAAAGTTATACAGTGGAATAGTACAGAGCAAAGAAAAAGAACAAAATAAAAATACACATAGCAAAAACATGGATGAATCTCACAAATTAAATTTGAGCAAAAGAAGTGAGAATGAAAGAATAAATCCTGTATCACTCCATTTTTATTAAGTTTAAAAGCAAGCAAAATCAATTGATGGTGATAAATATCCCTTGCTACCATTGGAACAGTAACTGGGAAGAGACCTACTGAGTGTTGGTACCATTCCCTTTCTGATCTGGATGGTGGTGAAACAAGTATGTACACTGTGCAGTCATCAAAATGTACACTTAGGATTCGTGCATCCTTCTGTATGTATGCTCTACTTCAATAAAGTACACTTGAAAAAATTAAGAGTAAAAAATCACTGTCATATAAATAGGCTAAAAATGCAAATGAAAAGATTTAGAACAAAATACTTTTTTCTCCAATCACACAGAATTGCAAATTGTTAAGCAGAATTTTCTACTTATACTGGTATCATGTTATACACCTGTTGGCATCATAAAATGCACTTACAAATATCGGGTATCAAAATAAGAAAACATGGTGAGAACAAGAATAGTGGAGATATGTTTTCCCTCAAAGGAAACAGGAGAACATAATGAACTAGATATCAAAGGAACAAAATTGGCCTCATCAAGATCTTCTCATTGTAGCAAACACAGGGAGTGATCGGGACATGAAAATACGGTAAACATAAACAAGGCCTCAGAGAACAGGGGGCAAGTCTTCACTGAAATGAGATACTGAAACGCTCCATCTGATTTTTGTTTAGTGTGTATCAGAATCAGCATTAGTGGGAGCAGTGACACTGCCGGCTTGTTGACAAATACTGGTGCTTACTGGGCTTAGTCCTAGAAGCCCTGCTTCAAATGAGCTCTTATGTGGAAACCTAATATGCAAACAGATAAAGAGTGTAACTGCTCTCCTCTGGATGAAATGCAAAGCCAGGAGACATGGGGGATCTGAGGCCACTTGCCAGCCTTCCCTGCAGCCCATGGGAAGGCCCCAGATGACCCACTGTTTAGCGCAAGCGCAGTGCTCACCCGGTGACCACAGCTGACCATGCCAACCTGGGAGGTTAAAAAAGGAGCCCTTCCTCTCTCACCACTCCATGCCTACTCCTCCCAAAAATGCACACTCAGGAGGGCAACCTTCTGATATACAAAAGGGTCACTCTTGAGTGAAGGATTCACAGGGAGCTGAGGAAGTAATCAGAGCAAAGAGTGCCACTGTGTGTCTCTCAAACAGCTTCATATGGACAGAGAGCCAGGGCACAGATCTGGATTCCCTTATAATACTGTGGGCTATGAGATCAGGAGTGACTAGGTAAGTCCACTTTTCTGCCCAACTCCATTTTTAAAAAAATTTCTTCAACCCCATTACAAGTTTCCTGAAAAACGTACTTATTTGTTAGCTTCTTCTAAAGGTACCTGCTGACAAAACACTCCTAAGGCTGCCACACCTCCCATATGATTGTGTTTACTTGGCAAAAGCCTGTTGTACACAGCACTCACCTCCACTGAATGACTCTACCCGACCTCATGAAAAATGTTAAGTCAGCTATCATTTTGCAATTTGATGGTCATTTGAGTATCTTCTTTGTACTATGAATAGCTCTTTCAGTTTAATCCTAAATGGGGATTAACAGCTCAGAAAAGCCCAGGCTACATTTTATTACACCCACAGGTCGAGGACGCCACTGGCTCCTCATAAACAGATACAGGACATACCCTGTTTGTGTTTTGTGAGACAGGCAGATTCTGGAACAAATTACCTGCAGAAGGCAGGGTATCGAGAGATGGGCTATGCACTCTTCCACCACAGTCACATGTAGCTGAGGACAGAAGCAGAATCGTAGCCCCCCGAAAGCCCCGATGTCTTACGCACTCTCGTATGTCTTCAGAGATGGGACAGGGTTCAACAGCACAGATAGTAAGCAAAATTCCCAGCTACCTGACCAGTGGTTAAACTGCAAGTTAAAATAAAGGGCTTCTCAAAGAACAAAAGAAAGAAGAAGAAGAAAAAAAAGAAAATCCTCCTTTGTTCTCTCACATTATTTCTTTTAGTAATATTATTTTTATAAAGGCCTTTGTTTTCCACATGGCCCGTTTACGTGCAATAGTCCTGGAAGGTAGGTTATTACCCTGATTTTGTAGATAAGGAAAATAAGGCTCAGAAATCGGAAATGACTTGTCCATCAACCAACAGCTAGTGAGAAGCAGAAACAGCTGTCATGCCACGTTCTTTCTACAATTCACAGATGACTCCCATCCCCCACATTCTGCTGCTTTACCCGTTCTTTTCTCCTAATCACACTAACACACACACAGCCCTCCCAGCACTGGCAGAGCCTCTTGCTTCTTTCCTCCGCCAGGCCAGTGGTGTGCTGGTGGCAACATCAGCCCTGCCACTTCATGCCCATGGACGGAAGACTGATCAGAGTCGGGAAAACGCCGGAAATCCGTTCCTCAGCCCCCCATCTCCAATCCAGCTGTCTTCCAGCCCTCCCTCCAGATTTGCTGCAGAAAGGAGGAAGACGAGAGAACGAGCACACCTGTGCTGAACTCACGCAAACTTACAGGTTCCCCTTGTTGTTCACCCCAAGGAAACGTCATCATTAACGTTCTCATCAAACTGACTTCCACTGGGTAAATAAATCAACACCACCATGAGCTAGCTGCTCATTTATTATTTGGAGATTTTAATGGGAACATTTTTATTGGTCTTCCATTGAAAAGTTGTGGCTAGAGGAACTGGGTGATGGGAGAGGCAAAAGCTAAAATTATTTTAGGGATTTTTAAATATCAAATAATCCTCATGAAGTATTAACGGAAAGCATCTGAGCTTCTAGAATACATGAAAGAAAACCAGATAAATATATGTGTTTTTGCCTCCGCCCTGGCTGATCTAGCCTTAAATAACTGTCATGTCAAATGAACGTTGAGGAATGGGTCGGGGAGGGGAAGGCTACCTTACCTATACTTTATGTAGTTATTATCTTCATTTCTGATAAGGAAAATAAAGACCTGAAAGGATAATTAACTTGACTCAGAGACAAAAGTGGCAGAGCTGGGAGGAGCTAAGTCTCTCCAATTCCAGAACCATCCAGAACAGATGGTGCTCTATTACACCATCTGTATTTCCCCCATCTGTACATTCCTCACGACGTACAAGTAAGACAAGACCAAGAAGTCTGAATAAATTAGAGACAAGGAACAAAGACATTTAAAATGGGTGCATTACCCATTTCCCCTGAATGCACAATCTGTGTGCCCCAAAAGGGCTCCAAAATTCTCCACGGCAATGCTTTCTACACCAGGTTCACACGCACAGATAACATACGCTGGACACGGCACAGTCCGAGGGAAATGTGGTGTCTTCTGCCCAATGTATCTTCAGTAACCAGTTTATTTTTAAACAAGAACGTACCACTGCCCCATCACGTCCTGGTTTTCCCTTTCTCCTAATGCTTAAGAGACTTCAGGGTTTTCTGCAGCTTGGCAGCTGAGCCCCATGAAGATGGTGCTGCATCCCCCAAGTAAAGGCGGAGGCAGCACAGCAGACACTGCCAGCCCAGGCAGAGGGGAACGTGTTATTGAGAAGAACAGGGTTCTCCACGTACCGCTCCAAATTACCATCTCGCGCGCTGCCTCTGGACTCAAGCTACTCCATGAGGACAAGGTAAGGACACAAGGTACTGGGAACATGAATCCCTTCTGTTCTTAGGCACTGTATTACCGTCTTCATTCTAACCGTGGAAAGCACTACTGACTGTGAAGGGAATGAAGTGGACGGTCAAATCCTGTCTGCCTCTCACCTTCTACGACCCTGTGACTCAGTCGTGCTCCATCCTCCCTCACCTTACAACTAAAGCAGAGCATCAAAAGTACTAAGCCAGAAACTTAATTTTTCAGGAAGGGAGACTTTTTTTTCAAGAAGTGGAGCCTCAAACACCGAGATATCTTTGTTAAAAGGGATAGGCTAACTTCTTAAAACCATTTCCATACACTTCATTCTTGGGGAAAAAACCCAAACCGCTCACACAGGTCTGCACTTCCTTAGGTGTGCACACACTCACGCCCCTTACCAAAAGTGACTTCTCCTTTGCCAGCTTTGTCAAACAGCTGGAAGGCCACCACGAACAAAGCATCTGGGGCACACAGGACAGATTCAAATGCCACAAATTCTTGAAAGGATATTAATCTGAAACACAAAACAAGCACAAAGCATGAAGTCAGTAGCTTGTGGAAGATAAAAGCATACACAAATATACACTAAGGGAAAAAAATAAAACGTCACTGTCAAAAAATAAAATTCAAACCTAAAAACATGTATAAATACTTAGCATTTCCTTTTACATAGAGTGGACTGAAATAACAACACACAGAATCTAAAAGACACAACAGATTTGAGGATATGGTGACACATTAATTCTAAAAATAAAGCTTAGACACTTTAGATTAATATATGGTTGTTAACAACAAAATAGACCAGCTCAGTCATTCATTAATACCTTCCTACACAATGTAAAAATGGTTCACAAAGATTCATTCATTACTGATATCCACTGACCACATGAGGATTGAACTAAAGGATGATATTGGGGTGGGGGATAGAATACAGATAAACTGGCCACGAAATATGACCCCAAGGCACTTTCAGTCTGGTAAGACAGATAACACTAGTCTAGAATACTATACAGGAAAGACAAATCATAAGACAGGAACCAAGATGATGATAACAGAATTTTGGTAGGAAACCAAAGAAAGCTTTGTGGCAGGGATGGAACGTGAGTTGGGTCTCGAAAAATTAGTGAAATTCAGGTATGCAGTAATGGGCACAGAAAGGGGGTCACCTTAGGCAGGGGAAATGCCTGCAGAAAGGCAGGTGCAAGAAAGCTAGGGAGTGTGCAAGGAAAATGTGAGGAACTAATTTTATCTGGACAGAAAAGTACATAAGAGAACACTGTGAAATGAGATCAGACGTTCAGAGATGCAAGTGTCTGAGCAAGGTCGTGATATGATCACATCTATCCATTAGGAGGTGCAGAACAGGCCACAGATGCTTTGACTTGCAAGGAGTAAATAAATCCCCAAAGGCTGTCTTAGAACTAAGTTCTTTGCCACTATTTTGTATTTTAAATGTACAAATATTTCAGTGATACATTGGGATAGTCCAAGTCTCGAGGATATAGAAGGAGAGAGAAAACAGAAGTGCTTTCCCATGTTTCATAGAACACTTAATTACTTCTAAAATCTTATAGAGAGAACACATTTTTATAGAAAGTAAGTGCTACAACATTAACTTAGCTATTTCCCAGAATGTCACCTGATTATAATAATGCCACAAAGAAAGGAAAACTCTGGTGTGTTCATTACATGGTCTCTATGTCATTCACCATCCAAAAACACATCCTTCCGAACGCAGGGGAACATTCAGGAATGGCACGTATTACAGAAGAACACTTGCCCAAAACATTTTCTCCTCGGCTACACAGTCTGTCTCACTGAGAATCTTGTGTGTGTGAGCAGGAGCAGGGGCAGGTGGGGGTGAAAAGGGAAACACATATGAGTGGAAGGTTCCCGGCTGGCCTCAAGGAGCTGACAGCCTGCTGGGGGAAGGAGTGGTAGTCGTGTGCATGTAACCCCGCCAGAACGTGAGCTGAGTATCAAAAGTAAAAGATAAAGCATCAAGGGGCACAGAGGAGAAGGGATTTATTCTGCCTTAAGGAATAAATAAATAAATAATAAATTGAGGAATTAATCTAAGGAAATTAAGGAATGCTCCACGAATCTGTGGCATTTAAAGAACAAATTTTAAAGCTGAAAAGATCTTAGAGATCATCTCCTTCCACCTCCTCATTTTACTTTTGAGAAAACTATTAGAAGTTATGGCTCATGCACGGTGAAACAATTGGCTTCTGGCATTTTGGCCTGAAAACCAAGTGTCCTGGTTCCTATTTGACTGAGACAGAATTCCAATCGGTATGGGAGGATGGAGAGAAGAGAGAAGGGTAGGGGGAGGACAATCCACACTGAGGAAAGAACTAAGTACAGAGGGGTGTGCTGTATTTAGAGAAGGACAAAGGTGTTACTGACCCTGCATCTAATGGTCCTGCCGAGTAAAAGAGTGGTTGAGCTATCATGCCAGCCACCTGTAAAGGCCTTTAAAGGCCAGTTACAGAATCCTGACCTTTTTTTTTTTGCAGGCAGTGAGAAGTCACTGGAGGTTTTTAGGGTTAATAAATACCAGGTTCATACCTTTATTTCAGAAAAGGAACTGCTGTGGAAGATGAATTTAACAGAGGAAAGATGAGATGTGGGGAGACAGCCTGACAGCTAGAGACAGCAGGGGTCTAAACCAGAGCCAGAACACTAGGATTGGAGAAAGGGGAAAAGTGGAGAAATACAACTGAGGCAGGAATGACAAAACTTGGTAGCAATTGGAGGTCAGAGGCTGAGAGCCAGAAAAGAGTTGCTCCAAGACTTCTAACTCAGATAATTGAGTGGGATGATGACACCACCACCAAAGATAAATAAAAAAGGAAAAAGAAGGGAATTGTGCGAGAGTAAGACCAATTCTAACTGTGTTAAATTGGAGATACCCATGGAACAGTGAAGTATGGTATCCAGCAGGAAACCAAGAGGACTAGTGTGGACCTCAGGAGACAGGTGAATATGGGTTGAACTATGTCCTCCCAAAACCCACGTTGAAGTCCTAACCTCAGAATGCAATCGTTGCAAATGTAATTGGTTAAGATGAGATCCTACTGGAGTAGGGTGGGCACCCAATCCAAAATGACTAGAGTCCTTATGAAAAGGGGAAATCTGGACCCAGACGTGCACACGGGGAGAGCGCCACATGAAGATGACAGCAGAGATCAGGGTGATGCTTCTACAAACGCAGGAATG
>NW_006776799.1:2410928-2440807 GCF_000442215.2 Lipotes vexillifer
GAATGCCGAAGACTGCCAGCAAACCACCCGAATGAAGCTAGGGAAGAAGCATGAAACAGGCCCTCAGAAGGAAGCAACCTTGCTAACACCTTGGTCTCAGCCTCTGGAACTGTGAGACAATAAAATTCTTTTCCTTTTTTTTTCTTTAAGCCACCTAGCTTGTGGTGCTTTGTTATGACAGCCCTAGCAAACTAATATTAATACATAGGCCAAGATTGGAAACACAGAACTAGGAGTTGTTAAACAAAGGCTAATTAAAGCTGTGAATGAAACTGCCCAGAAGCATTTCACTTAGGGATGCATGCTCGCCCAGCTCCAGACCACTGAAGCAGCAGCACAGAGGAAAAATGTGTTTCTGATTGGCTGCTTTCTTCTCGCCACCACTCCTCACACCCCAGGACCTCCTCAGAGCAGCACCAACAACCATACAGCCACACACTCATCAGCTGAACTTGCTGGCAGTTTGTCAAGGCAAAAAACAATCACATTCGATAAATTATCTCTGCATAGACAGTGGGTGAGTTAAGACGAATCACACAGTGTGTTATGTAGAACCAGGACATTTCTTAAATTTAATGATCTGAATAAAGAAAGGCTTAAATACCAGAAAAAGAGAATCTCATCTCTCTCAAAATGGTACGAGAGGACTTCCCTGGTGGCGCAGCGGTTGAGAGTTCACCTGCCGATGCAGGGGACACAGGTTCGTGCCCCGGTCCGGGAAGATCCCACATGCCGCGGAGCGGCTGGGCCCGTGAGCCATGGCCGCTGAGCCTGTGCGTCCGGAGCCTGTGCTCCGCAACGGGAGAGGCCACAACAGTGAGTTAAAAAAAAAAAAAAAAAAAAAGTGGTATGAGAAACCTGAAGGCCATCTATATCGGTGAACAAATCCTCCTCTGGCAAAATGTCAGTGTGGTTTCATAACCGTAACTGGCCAATGAATGCTCTGGTATTTTAGGCATGTTACAGACACTAAAAAGGTATGTAATTTGGTAATCCTGTTAGATACAAGTATTATACATCTATGTAGGAGGTACAGAGATGAACTATGAAATCATAATGTTTTACTGTTCATCAAGATCATTTTGGATTTTCAAGGTAATCTGACTAGAAGGCTATCAGAATAATTATATAGTACTATATTCATTTACAGCGTGATATCTAAAAACATTTATATAGGTATATATATTTTTTGTGTAAACAGTATTCCAGTCTTGCTTTACAGATTTAATGGGTATTAGCGTAAGTTACAACAAAGGATACCACCTTAATCAAGTTCAGACCTGGCTGGTGAGCTCACTTAGTTCTTTTTCCGCCCTCAACTTCCCAAACTTCTTTGACAATGTTAGATGCCCTCTAAAATAAACCACACAACTCTGATGAGCTCTGTAACTAGCATCTAAGAGGAACAGTCATGATATGACACTAATGCTCACCTGCAGCAACTAATAGTGCGATACGGGTCAGCTGACATGGAAGCAAACACAGAAGTCACATTTTCACAGGCCTGCACCACTCAAGATTAGGGGACATACTGGCACAAAAACAGAAATATAGATCAATGGAACAGGTTAGAAAGCCCAGAGACAAACCCACGCACGTATGGTCACTTTACTTTTGATAAAGGAGGCAAGAATATAAGTGGAGAAAAGACAGCCTCTTCAACAAGTGGTGCTGGGAAAACTGGACAGCTACATGTAAAAAAATGAAATTAGAACACTCCCTAACACCATACACAAAAATAAACTCAAAATGGATCAAAGACCTAGGGCTTCCCTGGTGGCGCAGTGGTTGAGAGTGTGCCTGCCGACGCAGGGGACACAGGTTCGTGCCCCGGTCCGGGAAGATCCCACATGCCGTGGAGCGGCTGGGCCCGTGAGCCATGGCCGCTGAGCCTGCGCGTCCGGAGCCTGTGCTCCGCAATGGGAGAGGCCACAACAGTGAGAGGCCCGCGTACCGCAAAAAAAAAAAAAAAAAAAAAAGGTATTAAAGCCCTAAATGTAAGGCCAGACACTATAAAACTCTTAGAGGAAAACATAGGCAGAACACTCTATGACATAAATCACAGCAAGATCCTTTTTCACCCACCTCCTAGAGAAATGGAAATAAAAACAAAAATAAACAAATGGGACCTAATGAAACTTCAAAGCTTTTGCACAGCAAAGGAAACCATAAATAAGACCAAAAGACAACCCTCAGAATGAAAGAAAGTATTTGCAAATGAAGCAACTGACAAAGGATTAACCTCCAAAATTTACAAGCAGCTCATGCAGCTCAATATCAAAAAAACAAACAACCCAATCCAAAAATGGGCAAAAGACCTAAATAGACATTTCTCCAAAGAAGACATACAGATTGCCAACAAACACATGAAAGGATGCTCAACATCACTAATCATTAGAGAAATGCAAAGAAAAACTACAATGAGGTATCCTCTCACACCAGTCAGAATGGCCATCATCAAAAAAATCTACAAACAATAAATGCTGGAGAGGATGTAGAGAAAAGGGAACCCTCTTGCACTGTTGGTGGAAACGTAAATTGATACAGCCACTATGGAGAACGTATGGAGGTTCCTTAAAACACTAAAAATAGAACTACCATACGACCCAGCAATCCCAATACTGGGCATATACCCTGAGAAAACCATAATTCAAAAACAGCACCACAATGTTCACTGCAGCTCTATTTACAAGAGCCAGGACATGGAAGCAAGCTAAGTGTCCATCAACAGATGAATGGATAAAGAAGATGTGGCACATATATACAATGGAATATTACTCAACCATAAAAAGAAACGAAACTGAGTTATTTGTAGTGAGGTGGATGGACCTGAAGTCTGTCATACAGAGGTAAGTCAAAAACAGAAAAACAAATACCGTATGCTAACGCATATATACGGAATCTAAAAAAAAAAAAAAAAAAGGTTCTGAAGAACCTAGGGGCAGGACAGGAATAAAGACCAGACGTAGAGAATGGACTTGAGGACACGGAGAGGGGGAAGGGTAAGCTGGGACTAAGTGAGAGAGTGGCATGTACATACATACACTACCAAATGTAAAATAGATAGCTAGTGGGAAGCAGCCGCATAGCACAGGGAGATCAGCTTGGTGCTCTGTGACCACCTAGAAAAGGAAAATGGACTAAATGATCCAATCAAGCCACATAGCACAGGGAGATCAGCTTGGTGCTTTGTGTCCACCTAGAGGGGTGGGATAGGGAGGGTGGGAGGGAGATGCAAGAGGGAGGAGATATGGGGATATATGTATATGTGTAGTTGATTCACTTTGTTATAAAGCAGAAACTAACACACCACTGTAAAGCAATTATACTCCAATAAAGATGTTAAAAAAAAAAAGTACATCTATGAGAAAGTGCACAAACCAGTGGAAAAAAAAAATTAGGGGAGAGTAGGTTTCCAGCTACTCTATTTCATGGTTCTGACACGAGCAGAGATTTTTTTTAAGCAAGTCATTTTTGTTCTCCAAACCACCGGAGCTATTGTTCTTCTGAAAGCCATTTATAACAGCAGCTACGTTACAAGTCCTTTAAAGTCTCGGTAAAACAGCTACAGCACTACATACTGCAGTCACATACTGAGCCAAGGAGGAAAGGATTAAAAGTGGAGTGCCTCTGGACATTATGCTTAGGATGATGTAAGTTTACATGTCTACTATATACAGAGGAAGATACTAGAAGGATACATACCAAAATGATGTCAGTGCTTTTTACATTAGCATAACTGTAGGCTTCCTTTCCCTCCCCTTCTCAACTTTGCAAGGGATAGCTCTCAGCCTGGAAAGACTTATAACAGAGAATATAAATGGAAAATTATAATATTATAGAAAAAATGGTAGCTAATATAAGAGAACTGGAGATAAATTACTCCACGAATTCTGAGGGAAAGATTATTGTTATATTGAGAAAAAGGAGGAGATGGAGAAAGTCTGTGAAATTAGGAACAATATGACATTAGAGGGAAGATGTGACCCTGTATGTGGTCATGTAACATCAGTCTTGTAAAAGAGGGGAGATGATCAAGTAGAGACGGCAGGTGGGGAAAGGAAAGGCCATAGACTCCAACTCAGTGCCTGCTCTATGTGCTGAGCACAGGCCAGTGCTGGGAACACATAGATGAAAAGTGCAATTTCTGCCCCAAACAACTGGAGGTCTCGGCGGGTAGACGGTGAACCAGGAACCAAGGAAGGAAGGCTGGAGATGAAGAGCCACAAGAAGTGCAAGTGTGCCGGAGGGAGGGCGAGCACAAAGGAAGGTATGGAGTTCATAATGGCAGATAAAATCCGGAACTTTTAGTGACATGATGAATTTGTGCTTCAGACCCTTCAATCTGGCAGAGGAGAGTTAAATGAACTGGAGGGAGAAGAGGCTGGAGTTGGGGAGATTGTTGGTTGAATCCAGGGAAGAATCATGAAGATGTGAAGGAGAAAGAAAGGCTCCTTACGACAAGGGGATAGAAGTTTATGGCACTACACTCTCCGGAGGGCAATCCAACAATACAGCAAGAGTCTTGATAACGCCCACACTCCTTGACACCACAATCGCACTTCCAAGAATTTACCCTAAAACATAATCAGTGAATGTGTGCAAACTTTTCTCTACAGGAATGTTCAAGCGGCATTGTGGATAACAGAGAAAAAAGTGAAAACAACCTCAATATGCAACAATTCATGACCGATTAAATAAAGGACCATTCATACACTGAGAACTGTCCAACCACTACAAACTGCAATAAACAAATTCATGTTATTAAGTACAAAATCGGTTACACAAATGTATGTAGAAAACAAGCCCATTTTGTGAAAAACAGACAAAAATGGTATCTTACACACACACACAAAGAGTTTGAAGGATGAACACCAAAGTGTTAGTCATGGGTGTATCTACAGGTAGTTAAAATATTAGAAATTTAAGGTTTTTTCTTTTTGCTTGTCCATATTTTCTAAACTTTTCAATAACACACATATTGCATTATTTGTGTAGTAAGAAAGAGAATAAAAATTTCTATGAAACAAAACAGCAAGCACCTAAATTTGGGTAGTGGCAGAAGGACTGAACAAAATGGGTAGGGGTGGGGAGAGATGAAAAAAGAAGCAAACAATTGAAAGACTCACACTAACTGGCCATCCAAGGTGGATAAGCTCCAGTTCTCTTCCTCCCTGCTGTTGCTTACTCTAGCTCAGCAATGGCTTGTACCCTGTGTGGTCCCTCTCATCTCCCGCCTGGTTCCTATCTCCAGGCCAACTCTGTGGCTATGAAAGTTTAAGCAACTGCACATAAGGAGCTGATCTGTTTAGACTTTAGGAAGTTTGGTAATAGACAACGCAGCATATCAAAATCCAATTACCACTTCTACTTAAGGCTCCTAGCCATAAGAGTGCTTCACAAAAATAACTTCTCCTTATAAACTTCTTCCGTGTGTTACAACAGAAGCCAAATAACTGTCCAGGAATAAGGGCAGAGATAAAAGTAAAATCTAACTCCAAAAACTGGGTTCCAACCACCAGACCACCCAGGTTCAAGTATCTGTGAATGTCAAGAGAAAAAAACAAAAACAGAACTGGGCTCTCCTGTGATGGCCAGTTTATCAAAACCATTTTGGCCTCCATGACTTTAACATCTTTAATAGCTTTGGGGGGTTTCCAGTTCTTTTATCTCCCTCCCAAACGCCCTGGAAATATACATTGTTCACAGCCCCAAACATATACATACTCCACACTTATCATATGCCAGGCAATGCCCTAGACACTAAGGGTACTATGAAAATTAATAAGATTGACAGAATCCATGTCCTCAAGGAGTTCCATTCCAGTGGAGAAGGCAGGCAATGAGCTCAAACATACCTACATTAAGATGAGATGGTTCTAGATCAGATAACTGCTGTGTAGAGGACAAAATTGAGAAATACATTAAGATCGTGCTTCTTAGCCCCAGCGAGCCAATTTAATGGGTATGAGGAGGGATCAGAGCAACCATCCGATTTTTTTCGTTGTTGTTTTTTTTTTTTAACTTCCCACCCAGCCAAGCTTGAGAATGATAGGGATAGGTGGTGAGGAAATGCCTCTTGGGGGGTGGGATTAAGATCTGAATGGTGAAAAGGAGGAAGCATGGGAAGACCTGGAGCAAGGGTATTCTGGTGGAAGAAACCTCAGTGTGAGGGCTGGACCTACGACCAGCCAACCTTGCCAAGTTCCATGGCACAGGGCGACACCTGAGTGGCTGGAGAGGAGAGGGGTGGGGGGCAGGGAGAGAGATGGGGATGAAGGAGGGTGCAGGGCATATAGACTGTGTAGATTTCATTCCAAGCACACATGGGAAACAGCCACGTTGGAGGGTTTTATGCAGGGGGGTGATGTGAGCTCCTGGAAAGAACACTCAGGAAACCCTGGAGCACGAGTCCAGTTGGAAGTGGCTGCAGTGGGTGGGACTGGGGTCACAGCCAGAGAGAGAAAAACAGAAGTGATCAAATCCAGGATACGCTCTCTAGATAGAGCTGGGGGGCTTGTCCTAGAAGTCAAAGCACACAGCTTTTAAAGCCCCGGAGCACGTCAGGTGCGCCCTTAGGATGCCCGGTGGCCTGCAGCCGCCAGAGAAGCACAGACTCTGAGGCCCCGAAGTTACTGAGGTTACAAAACCCGCTACTTAGGCAGATGATGAAAGAGGTCATAAATAAAGATTTTATTTAATATTCCAGTTGATGGTCAGTGAGCAAACAAACTAAGCCTCAACGGCCCTAATTATGTAAATTTAACGCAACTGTTCTTAACACATTCTAGAAAGAGACAATGAGTTATTACCTCATTTTATATTCTAAAAACCATCAGTAATAAGGGAGAAAGAGGCTCCAGTTGTAGTTTTCCCTTGCCTAATGGGCAGCATGATCTTGCTGGGCAAGTTGGAACAGACCCCCTTTCCTGATCTCTTACAGGTGCTCTCTCCAGTGCTTTTCACGCTACAATCCCATTTTCTTCCGTCTTCAGTCAGAGGGAGGATCCGTGTCCAGCCTGGCTCCGGCACCGGCCTGGTGTTCCCAGGAGTGCATCTGTCCTGAGGCCAGCTGGGGTCCTCAGCCCTACCGTGCATTCAGGTTCAAATCTCACTGCAGCGTTCGCCAAGGGGCTATTTAAATTCATTGGCTCCAATGAAATCTGACAGATTGAATATTGTTCAAACAAGCAGGTTACTGCCTGGCTTTAAAAACCTATTAAAGATTTTATTAGCAATTTTACTGTATTGTTATCATGAATTTAGCTTATAAATACCACCTCTGCATATATCACTGCTCCCATATTGCCAAAAGAACATAAATATAAAGGCTCTTGTAATTACGAGCTTAACTCAGTGAGTGATATGCCCATGCTTCCAGATCTACCTGTCTGGCCACTGCTTTGCAGTTCATTTCAAACAGTACTTGAGCTGCCCAAGGCGGACTGTGCCAACTGCTGGCATTTATACAGGGTGTTCTACCTCTAACACTTTCTTCCTTATCAGCGGGATCAAACATGTCGAGCAAGTATGGTCCATCCCTGTTCTACTTCACTTTTGCTAACAGTCCTTTCAATTACACACTGAAAAGTGTCTTTCACCTACACGTGCTCTACACCCCATCGCTTCTTTCCTTCCCTGTTAAATAATACCGCCCAATAACTTCAGGAGAATCTGTCCCTGTGTCCAGCCACCTCCCCCAACCTCCCATCTTTTAACTCTGAGTTATAAAAAAGCTTTAATCATGAACAATCCCCACAAGAGTGAGGCTGCATCAAGGAAAAGAATCACCACAGGCTTTTTAAAACTAGAGACAAATCATATTCTCTATCTCCATAAGACTCTATCCTGTTATTTCTAAAATATATAATTATTTTAAAAAAAACCTAAAAAAAGCTATCTTATCATATTACATTGTTCCTATTCTGAATAATTACCAACATTGAGTTCAGTAATATGTACCACAGATACTCTTTATTACATTATGGGGTAAACAGCATTTTGAGATCTATCCAAAGACTTGGGTTTTTGTTAATAGAAAAGTGTACCCTGTTGGTAGGAATGTAAATTGGTGCAGCCACTGTGGAAAACAGTACGGAGGTTTCTCAAAAAATTAAAAATAGGGCTTCCCTGGTGGCACAGTGGTTAAGAGTCTGCCTGCCGACGCAGGGGACACAGGTTTGTGCCCCGGTCCGGGAAGATCCCACATGCCGCGGAGCAGCTGGGCCCGTGAGCCATGGCCGCTGAGCCTGCGCATCTGGAGCCTGTGCTCCGCAACAGGAGAGACCACAGCAGTGATAGGCCCGTGTACCGCAAAAAAAAAAAAAAAAAAAAAAAATTAAAAATAGAACTACGATGTGACCCAGCAATTCCACTCCTGGGTATATATCTGAAGAAAAAGAAAACACTAATTCGAAAAGTTACATGCACCCCAATGTTCACAGCAGCATTATTTACAATTGCCAAGATATGGAAGCAACCTAAGTGTCCATCAATAGATGAATGGATAAAGAAGAGGTGAGATACACACACACACACACACACACACACACACACACACACACACACTCACACAAATATACATACACAGTGAAATACTACTCAGCCATAAAAAAGAATGAAATTTTGCCATTTGCAGCAACATGAATGGACTTGGAGGGTATTATGTTAAGTGAAATAAATCAGACAAATAAAGACAAATACTGTATGATACCACTTATATGTGGAATATAAAAAATACAACAAACTAGTGAATATAACAAAAAAGAAGGAGACTCAACAGATATAGAGGACAAACCAGTGGTTACCACTGGGGAGAAGGAAGGGGTGAGAGGCAATATAGGGGTAGGGGATTAAGAGGTACAAATTATCATGTAAAAATTAAGCTACGCAGATATACTACACAACATAAGGAATATAGCCAATATTTTATAATAACAATCAAAATAAAATGCATACGAAGTTACTAAAAACACTATGAACAACTCATTTTAAATTGGGGATTGCCTTTAATGGAGGAAAAAGTTGAAAAGGAGAAAGACCAGTGGTGAAAAAAGGGAGAAGTAGTTATAAACCATATTGGAAAATCCACTTGGGTAAAAGCAAAGTAGATTTTTTTTTTTAATCTAGGTTTCCTAGATCTTCCCTTATTCTTTCAAGGCTGGATGAGAAAGCTTTCAACATTATGAAAATGGCAAACGCCAAAAGATAAAAATAAAAATAAATTTTTTAAAAAAGAGACTTCCCTGGTAGTCCCGTGGTTAAGACTCCATGCTCCCAGTGCCAGGGGGCATGGGATCCCTGGTCCGGGAACTAACATCCCACATGCTGTGCAGAGCAGCCAAAAACAAATAAATAAATAAAAATGAAAATAAATAAAATGGCAAATGAAGAAGGATAACGGGGAGATAAACTGCAGATATGCCCGATAAATCAGTAACTGAAAAGCCAGCAGGCAAGTAAATTTGTTAACTAGCATTTTTTAAGGACCACTGTACACTGGCCTATCACTGCATAAAGTAGCAGGTTAGCTGTTAGACTGCCACTGGAAACAAGTTACATACTTTAAATGCTTCCAGTAGAGTACATGCTGCCAAACCCTTTGCATATCTGACTTCAGTCTCCAGTTTGATTAGTTTAGAGCCTAAAAACACAAAAGTGCCCTGCACTCCAGAGACTATGTGAGTACCTACGGCACAGCAGACAGCTCAAGGAACATTCTTCGCAGGCCCATACTATCTATGGGTGTTCTTTGCCCAAATAACATTTTAAAACACCAAAAATTGATTGAGTTAAATCATTTTGTAATCGGAACACAATGCCTTTCTCAATGTGTTTTTCTGAAACTCTGAAGCAAGGTGACGATGATTAAAATGATATTCGGAAACAAGAAAGAAGCATCTAAATAAGCACAGACACACAAAAAGTGACGAGCAAATGTGCTACTGTCTTGCATCTGCCAATGCAGTAACTGTCCAGCTAGGCACTCTGACTAAAAAGCAGTAAACTAAATTTTTAAAAAATACATGAAATCAAGTTTTACTGATTGCCCTTTGAAAAAACATCAGTTACTCAAATATTTTAACATTTTCTTTCACTTATAAAACTTACATTATGGATACACGCAAAAACCTTCTTTGATGTGATTAGAACATAAGCCCTTAGCAAGCAAAAATTCAATGACGGAAATAGCCTTTATCATATTTTTTTAAATAAAATTATTTATGGTGTGGGCAAGAAGAAATAGAAGTACATAGGATTGAGCCAGAATATCACATGCACACAAAAAAAGCCAACATTAATATCTGCTGTGCCAGCTGAATTCAAATTAACCCAATTTTACATGTTAATTAAACCAGCTATTTTCTTCTTATTGTATTTTTGCTTCTTAAATAGTAGAGTCTACAAGTGGTTCCCAACAGACTTGTTCCAATAACAATGACGTATTCATTTACTTCTATTATGACCATACAATACAGTAACTGAGCAGTAATTTTTCACAGTCAATTACATGTGTGGTTCTTTATGCTTAAAAATGCTGAAATAATGTATACTACAGAGCCATATGCCTGAATCTCTAGTCTGCCTGAGGCAGTTGCCTGGGTAACACATTTTCTCTTTGGTTTAGCATAACCCTTCGTTGAATATCATTAGGTGTCATTAAATAGCAAACATGAACATGAACTTCAATACACTACTTAGATTGAGTCATTTTACACATGTAAACAAGTGCTCCATCATTTATAAGAAGCTTAAAATAGATTATGATTTTCTGTATTTAAGACCATGAAAAAGAAATCTTAAAAGTGCCTATGTGTTGATTCCAAATTGAATTTGCAGAAATTTCTCTTATATTAACAAGAGAACTCAGACCAAGTTTCAGGGGCAACACTTCTCATCTATATGGTCATAATATTTCAGTGCAAGCAAAGAAGGCTTAGGTTTTTAAATTTTACTTTAAATTTACTCAAAGTTGTAAAATAACTGCATCAATTCCGTCTCAGACCATCAAATACTTTTACTCTCATTTCTAACAAGGAGAGAGAAAGCACTCAAGTTCGGTAACAAAATTAATTTAAAGAATAAGATCCTTAAAAATCAAGGCACAGGGCTTCCCTGGTGGCACAGTGGTTTAGAGTCCGCCTGCCGATGCAGGGGTCACAGGTTCGTGCCCCAGTCCGGGAAGATCCCACGTGCCGCGGAGCGGCTGGGCCCGTGAGGCATGGCCGCTGAGCCTGCGCGTCCGGAGCCTGTGCTCCGCAATGGGAGAGGCCACAGCTGTGAGAGGCCTGCGTACCGCAAAAAAAAACAAAAAACAAAAAACAAAAAACAAAATCAAGGCACATAGTAAGAAAGAAAAAGTATGGGATAAATCATGCACTATCTAAAATATTTTAAATTTAAAAATTTAATGAGGTGTTCTACAGTTTAGAAGTGGTAATATGCAGTTTATACAGGATGTTCTAGAGCAATGCCTGCATTAAGAATGGCAGCTGTCCCCAATAATCTCCATCAGCCCTCCATCCAATGCTGCCCCAAATACGCATCCTTGTCTAAGAAAAACAATGTACTTGGCCCCACAAACATAGTCTCAACGCTTGGAGTCTCCTCCTCCCCACCCACATTCCCAAGCTGATTATCACTCCTAAACCATGGAATTATGATTTTCTGAGACACATCATAACTCCATGTAAGCCTAATCTCTCAGCCTGTAAACAATAACAACTTGTCCTCTATCACCTGCATCACAAAGAGCCTCTAAATCTGAAATGTTAATTTTTTTTTTTTTTTTGCAGTACACGGGCCTCTCACTGTTGTGGCCTCTCCCGTTGCGGAGCACAGGCTCCGGACGCACAGGCTCAGCGGCCATGGCTCACGGGCCCAGCCGCTCCGCGGCATGTGGGATCTTCCCAGACCGGGGCACGAACCCGCGTCCCCTGCATCAGCAGGCGGACTCTCAACCACTGCGCCACCAGGGAAGCCCTGCAATGTTAATTTTAAAGGACACATGCAAAAAGAAAACGAATCATCAAATGGCACGGCCATCTCTAACGTGCTTTCTCACCTTTCCCAGAAAAGGAGAAAGGCAGGCTCCAAAACGCTGGAAGTGGGGCTGGGGGTACTGATCAAGTAAGGTTCAGGAGGCAGCCCCAAAGCCGTCCTCAGTCAACCTAAGAGTAAAGAGACAGCTCGACCAAGAACAAATAAGTTCTTGGTTGTGAGCCTTGAGGTACCAGAAATAACTATGATGATGAACTGGGATCTTTTTTGTCCTTCCCACAACTGCTTCCTAATTCAAAATGAGGAAGAAATGGCCACACAAAATGGAATGACTTAGCCTCAGGTGCCATGCTTCCACCTCCCACTGCTCCACAAATACTCACGTAACTGAATAAAACCTCAAACACCATGTTCAGTCCAGGGGCTGAGATGTGGTTGGCAAGGAAAAAGTTATTTGATATTAAATGTATACCCCATTTTGGTTTCAACATTCTGCTCTGAAATGAGGTAAATCACGAGAAACAAACTGATAGCACAGGTAAATCTTTAAGCAAAACATGTTCAAGATATACTGGGATCAGTATAGATTCAGTCACATCTCTGATGCCTCTATAATGGTTCATGTTCTAAATGATTATCTAAGACACTCTAGGATTTCAAATAAAAATTAAAAATTAAAACTAAATTGTATAAACTGTCATTGCTGAGAAAAGTAGCCTAAAAACTTAAGAAACATTACTAATGAGAATTGAAACAAAAAGCGTTTTCTGCTTACAATATTCTGATTAAGTAGTATTTCTGGATTTTACCCAATACCTACAATAAACAGAATGCTATTTCCATCCCTATCCTTGATACAGATTAATTTAAATTTTGCTACATGAACATAATTCACTTAAGAATTGGCACAAGATCTGGTAAAGAAAAATGTTAAGTTCTTCATATTTAATTATGTTTTGCTATACAAATAATCACTAACAAAACACAATAAATACACCTATTAACACAGGCCACCCATGAACGTAGATTCTCATTAAAATAACCAAAAGCATTTATTATAGCTATGTAAGCCTGCTCTAGTTAGGTTTATAGTTTATTTTACTCTCTATATAAATTCCTATATATACCTATATAAATTCCAAAAAAAAGGCAAGAAAAGAAAAATTTTCCGTCCAATATGTTGCCC
Source organism: Lipotes vexillifer (assembly GCF_000442215.2). Taxonomy (NCBI): domain Eukaryota; kingdom Metazoa; phylum Chordata; class Mammalia; order Artiodactyla; family Lipotidae; genus Lipotes; species Lipotes vexillifer. Next base: position 2,424,115 of record NW_006776799.1, read on the forward strand.
CATCCTATTCTATACTATCTCTGCACTCATTAGCAAGTCCTATTTATAAAGGTCTCATAATAATATCAAGTTTTTTTTAAGCAGGCAATTACAACACAGAATAGCAACTGTAAAAAAATAATAATCAAAATTAGAAACTGTTAGGAGTACTTTTATATTTTTGCAAAAGCAAATTCAGCTATAAGACTTTTGAGACTCTTTTGCTTTTTCTAGGTACAGTTACTGCTAATTGTGGAAAAGCAACATCAGTATTTTAATGCTTTTTCCTTAAGTTGGTAACTTTTATTTCCTGATTTAAATTTAAAAAACAAAACAAAACTCTAGAAGAAAGCACTAATCAGGAAATCATAAAGCCACAAAAAGAGGTTTTCCATGTTCAGTGAATCCCAGGTACTTTCAAGGGAGGTTTTCCCTAGATAGAAATGCAACCCCCTTAGTGAATTTGTAAAAATTATATTCTAAGTTAATAACTGGAAGAATGGTGTGAACTAAAATCTATTAAAAGAGGAGAGACGTGGCCGCATTTATTCGACTCTGCTGAAGAAAGCTGTGACTCACCAGAGACCATAAGCAAGGAAGAGAGAGGCAGAGACAAACGGTTCCCAGCTAGCCAACTCCTTAGCCTTCATAGGGTGCTGATGGGGAGGGGCAGGAGTCTCAAAAGGATCAAGAACCTAATCATATGGGTGTTTTTCTCAATACAAAGAATCGCTCACAGTAATTTTACAAAAACAAGAAGGACCCCAGACTACTGTGGTACCAGCCTATCGGGAGAGGATAAAAGCGAAAACAGGATAAGAAAAAAGATTAGCTAAAAGTTTCAGCACCTGTTACAAAGAGAGATGGCATAAAATGTCACAGAGTTCCTAGGAAAAAATGAAAACCAGGGGTTTTAATATGTTGAATTTCAATATGGAACCAGAAGACAGCCTGAGAATCCCATCCCCTCATCAGCTTGATAATCATACCTCCCACACTCATAGCACTTTATGTGTCCAATCCATTCAAACTCATTCACTAAATACAGACAGAGTGCTCCTGTGTGCCAGCCGCACTGTCTAGGATCTGCAGATTCAGCACTGAGCCAAACAGACAAAAATCCCTGCCTTCTTGGAGCTTCAGCCAAGTGTGTGTGAGAAGGCAGAGGGGGAGACAATTTAAAACAGCATGTTCAGGTAAAGCCTTCCTAAGAAGGTGTCATCAGCATGAAGACCTACTTCTTGGGGGAAGAGGAAGTGCGCAGGCATTGCAGTGAGACTGGGCATGGTGTGTTCACGGTGCAGCAAGAAGGCCACTGGGGCTGGAACAGACTAAGTGGGGAGAGGAATTGTAGGAGATGAAGTAGAAGGGTAAGGGAAGGAGAGAGTGGGCACAGTAAGGCCTTGCTGGCCACAGTAAGGACTCTGGCTTTTACTTGGAGTGACATGGGGAGCCATAAAAGAGTGTGAGCCAGAGAGTAACACGACCCAACTTAGGTCTTAATAGGATCACTCTGGCTGCTGTGCTGAACAGACTGCAGGGAAGCAAGAATAGACGCAGGGAGACTTGTTAAGAGGCCATTACAATAATCTCAGTGAGAGATGTTCATGCCTCTCAGCAAAGGTGGTAAGAAGTGGTCACCTTCTGGATACAGAGTAACATCCCTCCATAATGCTACAAATGGAAACAAAAGACCTAAATCATGTAAATTGAAGAGTCACTTTATTGGGAGTTCAATTATTCACCAGGAATGAATCTACACAACTAGCCACCTGGGGGCCATGTGCCAATCACCAGCTGTGCTGAGCCTGAATTTGCACCGTTACAGGGTGAATCAGTGACACTTTTAATATTTTCCCTTTTTTCTCATTTAATATAGTCTTCTTCTTGAAAATGTACATTTAGATGAACTTGCAGAGAAAATTCAAATGAAGCAGGGACTTCCCTGGTGGTCCAGTGGTAAAGAATCCACCTTTCAATGCAGGGGACGTGGGTTCGATCCCTGGACGGGGAACTAAGATCCCACATGCTGCGAGCCACAACTGAGCCCATGTGCCTCAACTAGAGAGCCTACACGCTGCAACTACTGAGCCTGAGCACTCTGAACCCTGCGCGCGACAACTAAAGAGGAGCCTGTATGCCACAACGAAGAGCCAACGCCGCAATGAAAAGATCGCAAGTGCCGCAACTAAGACCCGATGCAGCCAAAAAATTAAGGAAAATAAATATTTTAAAAATAAATAAATAAAAATACAATGAAGCAGAACTACAGTGGTATGTTCATTTACTATCCTGCTTCCCCTTTTAATCATCTTTACCAGCAGCTGGTTCATTGCCAACTTTTTTGGTGTAGGTTGAACATGGACTCTATGTTAGAAATCAATCTGATGAGTCTTCTGCTAAGCATCTCTTGGTGGACTCCTGGATGGGAACTGGTTACCACAAAGGCCAAGGAATGATTAGAAGCTTGAAATTTTCAGGCCATCCCCTATTCTCTAGAAAGGGGAAAAGGTAGTATAGCCATTTTCACAATGTTGATTCTTCCTATCCAAGAACATGGTATATCTCTCCATCTGTTTGTGTTGTGTTTGATGTCTTTCATCAGCATCTTATAGTTTTCTGAGTACAGGTCTTTTGCCTCTTTAGGTAGGTTTACTCCTAGTTATTTTATTCTTTTTGTTGCAATGGTAAATGGAATTGTTTCCTTAATCTCTCTTGGTGATCTCTGTTGTTAGTGTACAGCTACATGTGAAAGAATGAAATTACAACACTCCCTAACACCACACACAAAAGTAAACTCAAAATGGATTAAAGACCTAAATGTAAGTCTGGACACTATAAAGCTTTTAGAGGAAAACATAGGCAGAACACTCTGAGATAAACTGCAGCAAGGTCTTTTTTGACCCACCTCCTAATGAAAATAAAAACAAAAATAAACAAATGGGACCTAATGAAACTTAAAAGCAGGGCTTCCCTGGTTGCTCAGTGGTTAAGAATCTGCCTACTAATGCAGGGGACACAGGTTCAAGCCCTGGTCCGGGAAGATCCCACATGCCGCAAAGCAACTAAGCCCATGCGCCACAACTACTGAGCCTGCGTGCTACAACTACTGAAGCCCACATGCCTAGAGGCCATGCACTGCAACGAGAAGCCACCACAGTGAGAAGGCTGCACACCACAATGAAGAGAGTAGCCCCCATTCGCCACAACTAGAGAAAGCCCACCGCACAGCAACGAAGACCCAATGCAGCCAAAAATAAATAAATTGAATAAATAAATTTATTTTAAAAAAAGAAACTTAAAAGCTTTTGTATAGCAAAGGAAACCATAAACAAGAAGAAAAGACAACCCTCAGAATGGGAGAAAATATTGCAAATGAAGCAACTGACAAGGGATTAATCTTCCAAAATATACAAACAGCTCAATAACAACAAAAAAAACCCAATCAGAAAATGGGTGGAAGACCTAAATAGACATGTCTTCAAAGAAGACACACAGATGGCCAACAAACACATGAAAAGATGCTTAACATCACTAAGTACTAGAGAAATGCAAATCAAAACTATAATGAGGTATTATCTCACACCAGTCAGAATGGCCATCATCAAAAAATCAACAAACAATAAATGCTGGAGAGGGTGTGGAGAAACGAGAACTCTCTTACACTGTTGGTGGGAATGTAAATTGATACAGCCACTGTGGAGAACAGTATGGTAGTTCCTTAAAAAACTAAAAACAGAACTACCATATGACCCAACAATCCCACTCGTGGGCATATACCCAGAGAAAACCATAATTTGAAAAGATACATGCACCCCAATGTTCACTGCAGCACTATTTACAATAGCCAGGACATGGAAGCAACCTAAATGTCCATCAACAGAGGAATGGATAAAGAAGATGTAGTAAATATATACAATGGAATATTACCCATAAAAAGGAACAAAACTGGATCATTTGTAGAGACATGGATGGACCCAGAGACTGTCATACAGAGTGAAGTCAGAAAGAGAAAAACAAATGTTGTATATTAACGCATATATGTGGAATCTAGAAATATGGTATAGATGAACTTATTTGCAAAGCAGAAATAGAGACACAGACGTAGAGGATAAACATATGGATACCAAAGGGGGAAATGGGGGGGGGTGGGATGGATTGGGAGATTGGGATTGAGATTTATACATTACTATGTATAAAATAGATAACTAATGAGAACAGACTGTATAGCACAGGGAACTCTACTCAATGCTTTGTGGTGACCTAAATGGGAAGGAAATCCAAGGAAAAGGGGATATATGTATAAATGTGGCTGATTCACTTTGCTGTACAGCAGAAACTAACGCAACACTGTAAAGCAACTATACTCCAATTTAAAAAAGTGGGGGAGGGGTTAGAAATGGAGTTAAATAACTGATCGTGAGGCCTCCATAAAAATTTCAAAAGTACAGGGTTCAGGCAGCTTCTAGATTGGTGAGCACATGACAGGGCTGGGAGGGTGGTGTGCCTGAAGAGGGAATGGAAGTTTTCAGATTCAGAATGAACTACACTACTGACTTTCCTGGGTCTCCAGCTTGTACATGGTGGACAGAGAGAGGTCTCAGCCTCCATAATTATATGAGCCAATTCCTCTTAATAAATCTCTCCCTCTCTCCCTACCCCCAACTCCCCTCCCTTTCCTCCTCATCCCTCTATACAGTTGACCCTTCAACAACATGGGTTGAGAGGAGCCTAAACAAAGATGGCGGAGTAGAAGGATGTGCTCTCACTCCCTCTTGCGAGAACACCAGGATCACAACTAACTGTTGAACAATAATCGACAGGAAGACACTGGAACTCACCAAAAAAGATACCCCACAACCAAAGACAAAGGAGAAGCCAAAATGAGACGATAGGAGGGGCACAATCATAATAAAATCAAATCCCATAACTGCTGGGTGGGTGACTCACAAACAGGAGAACACTTATACCACAGAAGTCCACCCACTGGAGTGAAGGTTCTCAGCCCCACGTCAGGCTTCCGAACCTGGGGCTCCGGCAACGGGAGGAGGAATTCCTAGAGAATCAGACTTTGAAGCCTAGCGGGATTTGACTGCAGGACTCTGACAGGACTGGGGGAGACAGAGACGCCACTCTTGGAGGGCACACACAAAGTAGTGAGCACATCAGGACCCAGGGGAAGGAGCAGTGACCCCAGGAGAGACTGAACCAGACCTACCTGCTAGTGTTGGAGGGTGACCTGCAGAAGAGGTGGGTGGCTGTGGCTCACCCTGAGGACAATGACACTAGTAGCAGCAGTTCTGGGAAATACTCCTTGGTGTGAGCCCTCCCAGAGTTGGCCATTAGCCCCACCAAAGAGCCTGCAGGCTCCAGTGTCCGGTTGCCTCAGGCCAAACAACCAACAGAGAGGGAACCCAGCCCCACTCATCAGCAGTCAAGTGGATTAAAGTTTTGCTGAGCTCTGCCCACCAGAGCAAAAGCCAGCTCTACCCAACACGAGTCCCTCCCATCAGGAAACTTGCACAAGCCTCTTAGATAGCTTCATCCACCAGAGGGCAGAAAGCAGAAGCAAGAGGAAAGACAACTCTGCAGCCTGTGGAACAAAAACCACATACACAGCAAGATAGACAAGATGAACAGGCAGAGTGCTATGTACCAGATGAAGGAACAAGATAAAACCTCAGAAAAACAAGTAAATGAAGTGGAAATAGGCAACCTTCCAGGAAAGAATTCAGAATAATGAGAGTGAAGATGATCCAGGACCTCAGAAAAAAGAATGGAGGCAAAGATTGAGAAGATGCAAGAAATGTTTAATAAAGACCTAGAAGAATTAAACAACAAACAAACAGAAATGAACAATACAATAACTGAAATGAAAAATACACTAGAAGGAATCAATAGTAGAATAACTGAGGCAGAAGAATGAATAAGTGACCTGGAAGACAGCATGGTGAAGAGAATAAAGAAAAAAGAATGAAAAGAAATGAAGACAGCCTAAGAGACCTCTGGGACAACATTAAACAGAACAACATTCGTATTATAGGGGTCCTAGAAGGAGAAGAGAGAGAAAGGACCCAAGAAAATATTTGAAGAGGTTATAGTTGAAAACTTCCCTAACATGGGAAAGAAAATAGCCACCCAAGTCCAGGAAGCGCAGAGAGTCCCATACAGGATAAACCCAAGGAGAAACAGGCTGAGATACATAATAATCAAATTGGCAAAAATTAAAGACAAAGAAAAATTATTGAAAGCAACAAGGGAAAAACGACAAATGACATACAAGGGAATTCCCATAAGGTTAAACAGCTCATTTCTCAGCAGAAACTCTACAGGCCAGAAGGGAGTGGCATGATATATTTAAAGTGATGAAAGGGAAGAACCTACAACCAAGATTACTCTACCCAGCAAGGATCTCATTCAGATTCAATGGAGAAATCAAAAGCTTTACAGACAAGCAAAAGCTAAGAGAATTCAGCACCACCAAACCAGCTCTACAGCAGATGCTAAAGGAACTTCTCTACGTGGGAAACAAAAGAGAAGAAAAGGACCTCCAAAAACAAACCCAAAACAATTAAGAAAATGGTAATAGGAACACACATATCGATAATTACCTTAAACATGTATGGATTAAATGCTCCAACCAAAAGACACAGGCTTGCTGAATGGATACAAAAACAAGACCCATACATATGCTGTCTACAAGAGGCCCACACTTCAGACCTAGGGACACATACAGACTGAAAGTGAGGGGATGGAAAAAGATATTCCATGCAAATGGAAATCAAAAGAAAGCTGGAGTAGCTATACTCATATCAGATAAAATAGACTGTAAAATAAAGAATGTTACAAGAGACAAGAAAGGACACTACATAATGATGAAGGGATGAATCCAAGAAGAAGATGTAACAATTATAAATATACATGCACCCAACATAGGAGCACCTCAATACATAAGGCAAATGCTAACAGCCATAAAAGGGGAAATTGACAGTAACACAATAGTAGGGGACATTAACACCCCACTTTCACCAATGGACAGGTCATCCAAAATGAAAATAAATAAGGAAACAGAAGCTTTAAATGACACAATAGACCAGATAGATTTAATCGATATTTAAAGGACATTCCATCCAAAAACAGCAGATTACACTTTCTTCTCAAGTGCACAGGGAACACGCTCCGGCATAGGTCACATCGTGGGTCACAAATCAAGCCTCAGTAAATTTAAGAAACTTGAAATCATATCAAGCATCTTTTCTGGCCAAAACGCTATGAGATTAGAAATGTATTACAGGGGAAAAAACATAAACACATTACGTTACTAAATAACCAAGAGATCACTGAAGAAATCAAAGAGGAAATCAAAAAATACCTAGAGAAAAATGACAATGAAAACACGACAATCCAAAACCTATGGGAAGCAGCAAATGCACTTCTAAGAGGGAAGTTGATAGCTATACAAGCTTACTTCAAGAAACAAGAAAAATCTCAAATAAACAATCTATCCTTACACCTAAAGGAACTAGAGAAAGAAGAACAAACAAAACCCAAAGTTAGCAGAAGGAAAGAAACCATAAATATCAGAGCAGAAATAAATGAAATAGAAACAAAGAAAACAATAGCAAAGGTCAATAAAACTAAAAGCTGGTTCTTTGAGAAGATAAAACAAAATTGATAAACCATTAGCCAGACTCATCAAGAAAAAGAGGAACAGGACTCAAATCAATAAAATTAAAAATTGAAAAGGAGAACTTATAACAGACACAGCAGAAATACAAAGCATCCTAAGAGACTACTACAAGCAACTCTATGCCAATAAAATGGACAACCTGGCAGAAATGGACAAATTCTTAGAAAGGTATAACCTTCCAAGACTGAACCAGGAAGAAACAGAAAATATGAACAGACCAATCACAAGTAATGAAATTGAAACTGTGATTAAAAATCTTCCAACAAACAAAAGTACAGGACCAGATGGCTTCACAGGTGAATTCTATCAAACATTTAGAAAAGAGCTAACACCGATCCTCTCAAACTCTTCCACAAAATTGCAGAGGAAGGAACACTCCCAAACTCATTCTATGAGGCCACCATCACCCTGATACCAAAACCAGACAAAGATACTACAAAAAAAATAAAATTACAGAACAATATAACTGATGAATATAGATGCAAAAATCCTAAACAAAATACTAGCAAACAGAATCCAACAACACATTAAAAGGATCATACTCCATAATCAAGTGGGATTTATCTCAGGGATGCAAGGATTCTTCAATAGACGCAAATCAATCAATGTGATACACCATATTAACAAATTGAAGGAGAAAAACCATATGATCATCTCAACAGATGCAGAAATAGCTTCTGACAAAATTCAACACCCATTTATGATAAAAACTCTCCAGAAAGTGGGCAGAGAGGGAACCTACCTCAACATAATAAAGGCCATATATGAAAAAGCAAACATCATTCTCAATGGTGAAAAACTGAAAGCATTCCCTTTAAGATCAGGAACAAGACAAGGATGTCCACTCTCACCACTAATATTCAACATAGTTTTGGAAGTTCTAGCCACGGCAATCAGAGAAGAAGAAGAACTAAAAGGAATACAAATTGGAACAGAAGAAGTAAAACTGTCACTGCTTGCAGATGACATGATACTATACATAGAGAATCCTAAAGATGCCACCAGAAAACTACTAGAGCTAATCAATGAATTTGGTAAAGTTGCAGGATACAAAATTAATGCACAGAAATCTCTTGCATTCCTATATACTAATGACGAAAAATCTGAAAGAGAAATTAAGGAAACACTCCCATTTCCCACTGCAACAAAAGGAATAAAATACCTAGGAATAAACCTACCTATGGAGACAAAGTACCTGCATGCAGAAAACTATAAGACACTGATGAAAGAAATTAAAGATGATACCAACAGATGGAGAGATATACCATGTTCCTGGATTCAAAGAATCAATATTGTGAAAATGACTATACTACCCAAAGCAATGTACAGAGTCAATGCAATCCTTAACAAATTACCAACGGCATTTTTTACAGAACTAGAACAAAAAATCTTAAAATTTGTATGGAGACACAAAAGACCTCGAATAGTCAATGCAGTCTTGAGGGAAAAAAGCTGAGCTGGAGGAATCAGACTCCCTGACTTCAGACTATACTACAAAGCTACAGTAATCAAGACAATATGGTACTGGCACAAAAACAGAAATATAGATCAATGGAAAAAGATAGAAAGCCCTGAGATAAACCCACGCACCTATGGTCAACTACTCTATGACAAAGGAGGCAAGGATATGCAATGGAGAAAAGACAGTCTCTTGAATAAGTGGTGCTGGGAAAACTGGACAGCTACATGTAAAAGAATGAAATTAGGACACTCCCTAACACCATACACAAAAATGAACTCAAAATGGATTCGAGACCTAAATGTAACACCGGACACTCTAAAACTCTTAGAGGAAAACACTCTTTGACATAAATCACAGCAAGATCTTTTTTGATCCATCTCCTAGAGTAATGGAAATAAAAACAAAAATAAACAAATGGGACCTAATGAGACTTCAAAGCTTTTGCACAGCAAAGGAAACCATAAACAAGATGAAAAGACAACCCTCAGAATGGGAGAAAATATTTGCAAACGAATCAATGGACAAAGGATTAATCTCCAAAATACATAAACAGCTCATGCAGCTCAGTATTATAAAAACAAACAACCCAACCCAAAAATGGGCAGAAGAGCTAAATAGACATTTCTCCAAAGAAGGCATACAGATGGCCAAGAAGCACATGAAAAGCTGCTCAACATCACTAATTATTAGAGAAATGCAAATCAATAATACAGTGAGGTATCACCTCACACCAGTCAGAATGGGCATAATCAGAAAATCTACAAACAACAAATGCTGGAGAGGGTGTGGAGAAAAGGGAATCCTCTTGCACTGTTGGTGGGAATGTAAATTGATACAGCCATTATGGAGAACAGTATGGAGGTTCCTTAAAAAACTAAAAATAGAATTATCATATGATCCAGCAATCCCACTATTGTTCCTATACCCAGAGAAAACCGTAATTCAAAAAGACACATGCACCCCAATGTTCACTGCAGCACTATTTACAATAGCCAGGTCATGGAAGCAACCTAAATGCCCATCGACATATGAATGGATAAAGAAGCTGTGGTAAATATATACAATGGAATATTACTCAGCCATAAAAAGGAACGAAATTGGGTCATTTGTTGAGACGTGGATGGATCTAGAGACTGTCACACAGAGTGAAGTAAGTCAGTAAGAGAAAAACAAATATCATATATTAATGCATATATGTGGAACCTAGAAAAATGGTACAGATGAACCAATTTGCAGGGCAGAAACTGAGACACAGATGTAGAGAACAAACGTATGGACACCAAGGGGGGAAGTGGCGGGGTGGTGGTGGTGGTGTGATGAATTGGGCAATTGGGATTGACATGTATACACTGATATGTATAAAATTGATGACTAACAAGAACCTGCTGTATAAAAAAATAAAGTTAAATTAAAAAATTTAAAAAAAGAAACAATGTAAAACTCAATTTAAAATTTGAGTGGAATACAGAAAAATTTGGCTTTTTAAAAAATTTTCTTTTCTTTTCAACACAATAAACTTCTGCACACCTGCTAGTATCAGGATTCAAAAATCCAATTTTTTTTTTTTTTTTTTTTCGGTACATGGGCCTCTCACTGTTGTGGCCTCTCCCGTTGCGGAGCACAGGCTCCAGACGCGCAGGCTCAGTGGCCATGGCTCACGGGCCTAGCCGCTCTGCGGCATGTGGGATCTTTCCGGACCGGGGCATGAACCCGTGTTCCCTGCGCTGGCAGGCAGACTCTCAACCACTGCGCCACCAGGGAAGCCCCCCAAAATCCAATTTTTTACAAAAGAAAAATCAGTTTTTTTTTTGAATAACACAGTGAAACGGTGGGGGGCCTTGATAGTGAAAAATTTCTCTACAAATTTCACAGATCCAAGAATTTTAGATAACCTAGATAAATTGAGATGTCCATTCGCTTAACTAATAATTTTAGTCGATACATGACAATTTTCTACTGTTTTCTACTCTTATAGTCTATTAACTGTTCATATTTTAGAAATGGTATAAGGTAACTAGGAAAAGTTCTCTTTCCATTTATTACAGTTTTTCAAATTGTTTTTTTCTCTGGAATTTTTGCTGTATATAAGACAGTTGCTAAATGTGACAATCTGTTACTGCCTGAAAGTAACGAATTTGGAGAGACTTTTATTTGAAAAAGAAAACCAAAACAAAACATGGGTTGAACTGCTAGGATCCACTTATACATAGTTCCCCCACCCCAACAGTAAATACTACAGTACTACATGATCCAAGATTGGTTGAATCCAAGGGTGCAGAACTGCAGATATGGAAGAACCGCAGGAACAGAGGGCCAACCATAAGTTATACTCAAATTTTCGACTGTTAGGAGGGTCAGTGCCCATAACCCCTGTGTTATTCAAAGGTCAACTACAGATATGCTTTATTAATTCTGTTTCTTTGGAGAACCCTAACTAAAACACACACACACGCACATGTACTATATACACTGTAGCATATACAGTAGTAAAGAACTCAAATACTACAGTATATATACACTATAGAGAGAGTTTACATGGCTGGTTTTGGGTATGAATGGGGAGAGAAATATGAATATGCATGCATACCAATTTATTTATATTTGGGGGAGAAACACCCTGTGGAAGAAAAATACAAAAATTAAAGGAAAAAAGGGTGAGCTATAGGGGGAGGGTGGAGACAGGGGGAAGAAGACAGGCATCTCCAGCCAGACTTCTCTGAGTATACCTTGCGTCTATTATATAGTTGTGACTTAGGAAACATTTGTTTTATATATGCAACAATTAAATTAGATCTAAAAGAAAAAAAAGCAGTCCCCAAAACTTGAAAACAAACTGAAATGAATGAAGCTAACCATACATCAAGTTGGTGGCAAAACCACACAGAGAAATGAATTATTTCAAATAACCTTAGAACACAGTATTTTCACTGTATATACTTAGTGGGATGCAGTCTAAGCATAAATAAAGTTGAAAAGAAATCTTAAGCTTCCTTCAGTATCTAACTGTTAGCATCAATACTGGTGTTTTTATTTTGAATATAACCTACATATTGCAAATATGTAATTCTATGATGTTGCTGGTAATCAAGATTTTCAGTGAAAGAATAGAGATAAATTTTAAAAAATCAGAGACTAAAAATATTTTGACTTTAATTTTGTCCATTTCACTTTGAAATACCAGTATAAACTGAAGACTTTTTCCTCCTTCTATCCACTATGGCCTCAAAGCAGGTCTCTATATACAGCTGCCCATGAAAAAGAATACAGCTCCATGGATGTGTGGCTGAGTCCAGGTCTGGAGCAGGAAATACACAGAATAACATCCTGCTTTGCTAATACTCCAATATTGATGGAGCCTATCAAAAAGGACAACGGAGAAAATATAAAAAGGTTCCCACTGGCCAAAGATGAGATACATACAATTGATTAAAGCATGCCAAATAAAACCCAACACAGGAGCACCACAATATATATGGCAAATGTTAACAGACATAAAAGGAGAATTCAACAGTAACACAATAATACTGGGGGACTTTAACACCCCAGTTACATCAATGGACAGATCATCCAGACAAAAAATCTATTAGGAAACACAGGCCTTAAATGACACATTGGACCAGATGCACTTAACTGATATTTACAAAGCATTCCATTCAAAAGCGGCAGAATACACAGTCTCATCAAGTGTATACGGAACATTCTCCGGGATGAATCGCATGCTGGGCCACAAAGCAAGTCTCAGTAAATTTTAGAAAACTGAAATCATATCAAGCATCTTTTCTGAACACAATGCTATGAAGCTAGAAACAGGATTAAAAAAAAAACTGTAAAGAAACACAAACACATGGAGGCTAAACAGTATGCTACTAAACAACCAATGGATCACTGAAGAAATGAAAGAGGAAGTCAGAACGTACCTAGAGGCAACTGAAAATGAAAAGACAACAAACTGAAACCTATGGGTTGTAGCAAAAGCAGGTCTAAGAGGAAAATTTATAGTGATGTAAGCTTACCTCAGGAAATAAGAAAAATCTCAAACAAACTAACCTTACGTCTAAAGCAACTAGAGAAAGAAGAACAAACAGAGCTCAAACTTAGTTTCTTTCTTAGGAAAGAAATCACAAAGATCAGAGCAAAAATAAACGAAATAGGGACTAAAAAAACAATAACAAAGATCAATGAAAATAAAAGCTGGTTCTTTGAAAAGATAAACAAAATTGATAAACCTTTAGTCAGACTCATCAAGAAAAAAACTATTTTATTTTATTCATGTGGGAGAAGGGCCCACATGAATAAAATCAGAAATGAAAAAAGTTACAACTGAAACCACAGAAATACAAAGGATCATAGGAGACAACTGCAAGCAACTATACACCAATAAAATGGACAACCTGGAAGAAATGGACAAATTCTTAGAAAGGTATAATCTCCCACAACTGAATCCAGGAAGAAATGGAAAATATGAACAGACCAATTACCAGTACTGAAACTGTATCAGTAATTCTATAACTCCCAAAAAGCAAAAGTCCAGGACCAAATAGCTTCACAGGTGATTTCTACCAAAAATTTAGAGAAGAGTTAACACCTATCCTTCTGAAACTATTCCAAAAAACTGCAGAGGAAGGAACACTTCCAAACTCATTCTATGAGGCCACCATCACCCTGATACCAAAACCAGACAAACATATCACACAAAAAAAGATTATAGGCTAATATCACCGATGAACACAGACACAAAAATCCTCAACAAAATCCTAGCAAACCAACTCCAGCAATACACTAAAAGGATCATACACCTTGATCAAGTGGGATTTATCCCAGGATGCAAGGATTTTTCAATATCTACAAGTCAATATGATATACCGCATTAACAAATTGAGGAATAAAAACCATATGATCATCTCAATAGATGGAGAAAAAAGCTTTTGATAAAATTCAACATCCGTTTATGATAAAAATCTTCATAAGGTGGACACAGAGGAAACATACTTCAACATAATAAAGGCCATATGTGACAAACATCAGCTAACATCATTCTCAACTGTGAAAAGCTGAAAGCATTTCCTCTAAGATCAGGAACAAGACAAGGATGTCCACTCTTGCCACTATTATTCAACATAGTTTTGGAAGTCCTGGCCACAGCAATCAGAGAAGAAAAAGAAATAAAATGAATCCAAATTGGAAAAGAAGGAGTAAAACTGTCACTGTTTGCAGATGACATGATACTATACACAGACAATCCTAAAGATGCCACCAGAAAACTACTAGAGCTCATCAATGAATTCGGTAAAGTTGCAGGATACAAAATTAATACACAGAAATCTGTTGCATTTCTATACACTAACAATGAAAGATCAGAAAGAGAAAGAAACAAGGCCACTTATCATCACATCAAAAAGAATACAATACCTAGGAATAAACCTACCTAAGGAGGCAAAAGAACTATACTCTGAAAACTGTAAGAGGCTGATGAAAGCAATTGAGGACAACACAAACAGATGAAAAGATACATAGTGTTTGTTCTTGGATTGGAATAATCAGTATTGTTAAGATGACCACACTACCCTAGGCAATCTACAGATTCAATGCAATCCCTACCAAATTACCAATGGCATTTTTCACAGAACTAGAAGAAAAATTTTTAACCTGTATGGAAACAAAAGACCCTGAATAGCCAAAACATTCTTGAGAAAGAAGAATGGAGCTGGAGCAATCAGGCTCCCTGACTTCAGACTATACTACAAAGCTACAGTGATCAAAACAGTATGGTACTGTCACAAAAACAGACATACAGATCGAGAGAACAGGATGGAAAGCCCAGAAATAAACCCACGCACTTATGACCAATTACTCTACAATGAAGGAGGCAAGAATATACCGTGGAGAAAAGACAGTCTCTTCAACAAGTGGTGCTGGGAAAACTGGACAGCTACATGTAAAAAAATGAAATTAGAACATTCTCTAACACCATATACAAAAATATGCTCAAAATGGATTAAAGACCTAAATGTAAAACTATATACTTCATATATACTTTTACACATATATATAAACTTTTATATATATATATATATATATATATATATATACTTTTAAAAAAAAATTTATTTTTTTTTTTTTATGGCACGCAGGTCTCTCACTGTTGTGGCCTCTCCGGTTGTGGAGCACAGGCTCCGGACGTGCAGGCTCAGCAGCCATGGCTCACAGGCCTAGCTGCTCCGCGGCATGTGGGATCTTCCTGGATCAGGGCACGAACCTGTGTCCCCTGCATCGGCAGGTGGACTCTCAACCACTGCGTCACCAGGGAAGCCCCTATATACTTTTATATACTATAAAAGTCTTAGAGCAGGGGTCCCCAACAGTTGAGCCGCACAGCAGGAGGTGAATGGCAGGTGAGCGAGTGAATCTTCATCTGCCGCTCCCCATTGCTCACATTCCCGTCTGAACCATACCCTCAGCCCCTACCCCCCGTCTGTGGAAAAACTGTCTACCACGAAAGCAGTCCCTGGTGCCAAAAAGGTTGGGGACCACTGTCCTAGAGGAAAACATAGGCAGAACACTCTTTGACATAAATCACAGCAGTACCTTTTTGGACCCATCTCCTAGAGTAATGGGAAAAAAAACCAAAAATAAACAAATGGGACCTAATTAAACTTAAAAGCTTTTGCACAGCAAAGAAGCCATAAACAAAATGTAAAGACAACCTACAGTCTGGGAGAAAATATTTCCAAAAAATGCTACTGACAAGGGTTTAATTGCCAAAATATACAAACATCTCATATAGTTTAATATCAAAACAACAACAACAAAAAAAAAGCCCAATTAAAAATTAGGCAGAAGACCTAAATAGACATTTCTCCAAAGAAAACATACAGATGGCCAACAGGCACATGAAAAAATGCTCAATATCACTAATTATTAGAAAAATGCAAATCAGAACTACAGTGAGGTACCACCTCATACCAGTTAGAATGGCTATCATTAAAAAGTCTACAAATAATAAATGCTGGGGAGGGTGTGGAGAAAAGGGAACCATTCTATACTGTTTGTGAGAATGTAAATTAGTGCAGCCACTATGGAGAATAGTATGGAGGTTCCTTAAAAAACTAAAAACAGAGTTACCATATGATCCAGCAATCCCACTCCTGGGCATATATCTGGAGAAAACTCTAATTCAAAAAGATACATGCACCTCAGTGTTCACTATTGTTAATAGCAGCACTATTTACAATAGCCAAGACGTGGAGGCAACCTAAATGTCCATCGACACGTGAATGGATAAAGAAGATGTGGTGTACATATACAATGGAATATTACTCAGCCATTAAAAAGAATAAAATAATGCCATTTGCAGCAACATGGATGGACCCAGAGATTATCATATTAAGTGAAGTAAGTCAGAGAAAGACAAATACCATATGAAATCACTTATTTGTGGAATGTAAAAAAATGATACAAATGAACTTATTTACAACATAGAAATAGACTCTCAGACATAGAAAACAAACTTATGGTTACCAAAGGGGATAGTGTGGGGGGGGTGGCAGGAGGGCAGGGAAAGA
>NW_006776799.1:2440939-2470432 GCF_000442215.2 Lipotes vexillifer
ATATATATATATATATATACACACACACATATATATGTATGTATAACTGAATTGCTTTGCTGTACACTTCAAACACAAAATTAACTAACTATACCTCAATTTTTAAAATATACCAAATGCATAAAAGCCCTTTGAGTTCATAGTACTCAATATAAAAAAAGGCCCCCATTCCCACAAAAAAAAAAAACACACACAACTCTTTGAACCTTCAGAAGTTATTACAACATCAACTCCTGATGCTGAAAATTGGCTCAGATGAAGTAATTTGGTTGACTCCCATTTCTAACCCAGACCTCTCCCCTAAAATTCATCCAGATCCCAACATCTATGTCTCTGTCCCCAATTACATGTTTTAATAGGCATCTGAATATTACCATGTCCTAAAGAATGCTTAGTTTTGCTTCCAAACCTATTCCTCCCTCAGAATCCCCTCAGTCACTTAGTTTGCTCTTTCCTATATCTCATATCCAATCTATCAAGAAAATCCCAAATCCAATCACTTTTATCATCTCCACAACTAGCCCTCTAGTCCTACTATCTTTTTTCTTTCTTCCACTCTTGCCCACTTCATTCTATTCTTTGCAAATCAGCTAGGGAGATCCTTTCAAACTGTTATTCTGATCATGTCAGTTCAGTGCTCAAAACTCTCTGGTGACTTCTACCTACACTTGAAATAAAATACTACAGTACCTTTATAATCTGGCTCCTGGTTACCTTTCTGACTTCTTCCACTTTCCTGCACATTACCAGCCTCTAATCATACTGGTTCCCTTGCTTCATCTCAAAGATATCAAGCACACTTGGGCTTCTCTGGTGGCACAGTGGTTGAGAGTCCGCCTGCCGATGCAGAGGATGCGGGTTCGTGCTCCGGTCTGGGAAGATCCCACATGCCTTGGAGCGGCTGGGCCCGTGAGCCATGGCCGCTGAGCCTGCGCATCCGGAGCCTGTGCTCCGCAACGGGAGAGGCCACAACATTGAGAGGCCCGCGTACCACAAAAACAAAGAGGTCTTCCTGACCACCCTATCGACTGTAGTACCCCAGAGCGCATGGCCACTCACCATCTCCTTCCCTTGCGCAAACAGACAGAGCCACCTGCCTCTCTATCACATATGGCTATTGGTTTACACTGTCTATTTGCTATATAAGAGTGCAACGTTTATCTGTTTTGTTTAGAACAGTGCCTGGCACATAGCTGGTGTCAATAAATATTTGTTAAATGAATTAATAAATCTGAAATTGACATACTTTTAATGTATCAAGGTTCTCTCAAGTATAGAACACAAGGCCACACTATCATATATCCTTTATTACAGAGACTATAATAAATAATATAAATAAATAATATAATAAAGTTTCTCTAGAATTTCTATGAAAGTTAAACAGTTATCTTCTTTCACCTCTTATTTTTCCAGACTGAAGATCCCCAAATCTCTACATCAGATTGCTATGGAAGCTTTACCCTCCAAAACCTTCATTAAAGTCTGAGAATCTCACTCTGTTTATTAGGAAGTGACTCATTGACAATTATGCCACAATCAAAGGGAAAGTTAATAGGCACTATCTCCTCACATTTCACTTCAGGAATTCCTCACAGCTTAAGGCAAGACTTTTAATTTAAGCAACTGCCACATCCTGTGCCAATGACACTGACATCTGTAGAGAAATATGTTTGCAAGTAGCCAGGAAACAGAGCTTACATTTGATTTCCTTTCCTTTAAAATCTTAGATTTGAATTTTAAACACCTATGGTACAGGTAAAGCAAAACCAGACAACCAAACAAGGCAAGGGGGAGGGAAGGAACAGTATTTGCTCTTCAAACATTTTCTGAGCATCCTGACATGCTAGGAAGAAGGGTTGGTATTTTCAGTTGGCCCAATAAAGGTGAGCCTTCTGAGAATACGGTGTGCAATGGTACTTTCAAGGTTCAGTCTGTGAGAATTAAAAGAGGAAGAGTATACCAAAAAGTATTCCTGGCCTAAAAAATAAAAATGTGAGGAATGTGAGGACAGTTTTCCCTAAGTTTGTGGGTGTGGATGATAGCTGGGATAGCTCTCATGAAGGTTTTAGGTCCACCTTAAGTTGGTCAAATAATCAGTCTTAGGGACTAAGAATTTTGCAAAGGGCATCACAGCTTCTAAGCAAAGACATATGCAAAGTTCTCATTCAAAGCTCCATTTTTTTTTTTTCTTTTTTTGTGGTACGCGGGCCTCTCACTGCTGTGGCCTATCCCATTGCGGAGCACAGGCTCCAGACGCGCAGGCTCAGCGGCCATGGCTCACGGGCCCAGCCGCTCCGCGGCCTGTGGGATCTTCCAAGGACCGGGGCACGAACCTGTGTCCCCTGCATCGGCAGGCGGACTCTCAACCACTGCGCCACCAGGGAAGCCCCAAAGCTCCATTTTTAATATTCTTCTCTAAACACACAAAGTTCCAGAGCCGACTGGGCACAAACCAAAGAGAACTGGGTCCAAATTCTAGTTCCAGCACTAGATATATGACTTCAAGAAAATTATTTAAACTTTATGATTCTGCACCTCTCTCTGTAAGGTTAGGGTTGGCAGAGGTAAAAGTACCAATTTTAAGGATTTTTTATGAGGATTAAATAAGAGAAAGGGTGGAAATTGTTAGCACCAGATCTGGAACCCTATATGTGCTTGGTAACTCTTTGCTTCTTTCATCCTTTAATCCAACCATCTAGGATAAAAACATCAGCAGAGCTCTAATCCCACAGAATATTTTTGCTTTAAAAATTCTTCAAGTAATAAGATTGCCCCTCCCCAAGCTTCCTTGCCTCTCTGCAAAGATCCCTATCTCCCAGCAGGCACAATCTGGAGTTCATCAAGACTAATCTCATTGTGCCCTTTATCCTGTACATGTTAACAGCAGCCCACCAGCAGCCCCAGATTCCCAGCTTACCCTTTAACACCCACATCTCATCCCCACAGGGGCTCTGTACTTTCCCTATTCTGTCACCCACCATCTCCCAGAAAACCCTCCCCACTGTGCCCTCTAGAATTCACAGCACATGGTGAGCAATATCTCATCCTCAATCCCATCTCTAAAGGGAATTCCTTTCAGAGGAGTCCTCTAAATATCCCTTCACCTGTTTGCTGTAACCAACACCTGGCTCTTCCTTGAGGCCCATGCTTCTGAAGCAGCAAGGGGCTTTCCTCTGCAGTCCTGGGTTGCATCAAGCTTATAAGCAGGGGAGGTGTACTCCTTCCTTCCCATTGCCTCTCCCAGACCATCCCCCAATCCTTCCTTCCTAACCCCCAGTTTAAATACTCCCACCATATAACTAGCACTCAGCACCCTGACTTGTTTCTATCACCTAATAACTCCAGATTCACACCTCCTCCCCAACATGTTTTAACTCCTGGTTCAGTGACATGCTCTCCAACCCTACTCCTACCTTAATTTTCAATATTTTCAATAATTTCAAACACCCAGGCCTCCCAATTACTTGAACTTTCCTCTTCCAATGATCTTTTCTCCATCCATTCTCGGTCACTCAGTCCCACGGTCAGACTCTAGACTTCTGCCATCACCAGTAACTGCAATACCTCCTTATTCTCAATTTCATGCATCTCACTTTTTGCCCACTACCTTCTAGCCTTCCTGCTCACTCCCTTCTATACCCCAACTTCAACAATCTTCAATCTCACTGAAATCAACAATTCACTGAGCCTACCACCTTCTCACTGCCTGCTATTCCGATGTCCTTTCTTTGCCCCTTATCCAGATTAAATCTATAGTCAATCATTGTAATTGCTCCCCTGTATGCCCTTACCTACTCTGGGTTAATCAATGGCCAAGCCCCCAACCTCGGTCATAGCCAACACTTCCTGCTCCATAACAGTAGGTAAGCAGCTGGCCTCGGTAGCTAGAAAACAAACAGCCACACTAACTGGTCTCACTTTGAATTTCATGACCACAGGCCCTCAGGTGGGACCTCAAGTGGGCCCAACCCAGCAGCCATGCTGTGTTCCTTTATCCATTCACTTCTAAATGAATATTTAGTATATTCTCCTCTCTCCTCAAACTGCCAATACCTCACCTGCATCCTCCGTCTCATCTATCTCCCAGAGAAAAACCAAGGAGATCAGAAGAAAACTTCCCCCAAATCCCACCACCACATCTATACAACACCTCTGCCCCATATAGTACCTTATCTTCCATTTTTCTAGCTCAGTATTTTTCAAACTTTCAAGTCTCAGGACCCCTTTACGTGCTTATGAACTATTGAGGATCCCAAATGGCTTTTATTTATGTGAGTTGTACCTAGCGTATTTACTGTGTGAGAAATTAAAACTGATAAATTCTTAAAATATTAATTCATTAAAAAGTGAATAAGCCTACTATATGGCAATATAAATAACATATATATATGAAAAATAACTATTTTCTACAACAAAAAAATGTAGTGAGAAAAAAGCAGTATCATGTCTTTGCAAATCTCTTAAATATCGGACTTCATGGAAGACAGCTGCATTCAATCTGCTGTAATATGTTTTTCTGGTTGAAGGATATGAAGGATTTCAGCCTCATACAGATTCACAGTTAGAAAAGGAAGGAGCCTTTTAATAGCCTTTTTAGATACTTGTGGATATTCTATGATACAATGCCAAATCCCAACAAGGGATAGTTTCTTAAAGATTAGCTGTAATGTGGAATCTGAAACTGTATCAATGAACTTTTCCCATCTTGTTACATTAAAATCCATGGGTCTATCTTGCACTTTGAATAGACCTTTGACTCATACATGATTCTCTAACACCATGTACTGGTCAGCTGGAAAAGATGTTTCCCTAAGTTATGCAGATATTCCAAACGTTGGCACATTGCATTATACTATATTAAAAAACCACATTATTACTATCACCACTAATTACATCAGAAAAGGCTTTAAGTATCAGAAGGCTGTCACGTGAAAATTTTAATTCTCTCAAAAAGTGTGTTCCATTTAAAAAATGACTAGCTCAGCGAGCACCTGAGTTGCTTTTCCTCTGACAACCATCACAGGACAGTAACCAGCAGTCTTTGTGGATGCTTCCCATTTAGTCACTCAGAATTAGTAAGTGACATGTATTCAAGGGTGAGATTTAATAAAAAAAATCAGTAATTTTTACTTCTTCAAGGACACTCTGAAACAGAATTGGCATCATCGTTACTACCATGATTGTGAACACGTGCGAGTGAAGCGTACGATGACCACTCATACTGCTGGGCTTGGGGTCACTGCTGAATCGGTGCTAACCAGCAGTTCTATAAACCGTGGCTTTTAAGACCATCAGTTCAAATACAACAGGACAAAAAAAGGCAGATGATGTCTTAGTATTTTTATGTAAACAGTTTGGACCCCATGGACTCCTCAGAAAGGTCTCCGAGACCCCCGGGGGTCTACTGACCACACTCTGAGAGCAGCTGTTCTAGATGAACTTTCCATGTTACGACAAGAGGCCACCTCCCTCTCAGAATGTATCAGAATTTCCTCCTTTTCTCTCCTACAGTGTCAATTCTCCACTCTCTGTAGTCATTCCCATCAGCATGCATTACACTGCCCTCTACCTATTTTAAAAACACCCTCCCTTTCACCTCCCTTCCACCTCCAGCTATGGCCCATTTCTCACCTTCCCTTGAAAGCAAAAGTCTCCAAATGAGGGCCTGGTTTGGTAAGTAGGTAGAAGGGGGAAGAGAAGGAGGGCTATCCCTACATATGAATGAGGAGTGAAATCAGCACCTACTCACTAATCAATGCTTTCTGGAATTAAGAAGAAAAATAAACCCAGGCACCTGACACTCCTAAAGGTTTTCTAATATACCAGCGACATAATACAAACCTTTTTAAGAATTCTTTTTAATTTACTCTGCACAGACAGCGTCTAGCCACCACATTGCATGCAACCCCCCTATGATTTCAGACATCAAATATTAACACAAAGTGAGTAATGCAAAAAGAAAGGGGGTTAATCAGACACTTTGAGAGAAAGAAAAAAATGACACTGATTCAAGAGAGCTGCTAATGAGGCTTTTTGTTTTGGTAGATTAATTTGGGAGTCTGATGACTAAGAAGAAAATTTAAGCTTCTCAGGTGACTGCTGTTGATGAGTACCAATTTTTTTAATTAAAGAAATGCCTTTGCTTAATTCTACAGTTTATGAATTTCAGGTGTTTATCTGAAATCTGTGTCCACCCCAGTAGTGTAGAAAACTTTCCTCATTAGCAAACTGAAAGGCCTCCTCTTATTGATTCTGGATTGTATTTGACAGATGATGAGCATTTCAGACTGTCAACTGCTGATGTTTAAATACATTACCCTAATACTCTTTAAGCATTGCCAATTGTAAACCTCATTAACTCCCAGCATGTGGCCAAGGCCTGGATTTCATTGCGACAGCCTCGCAAAGTGCAAACAGGTATATAAAAATGCTTTTATCATCAACAACATTATTATATCCTCCTTCACCTTGTGAAGTATTTAAAGGAGCTTTTTTTTTCCTTCTCAGAAGGATAAATAGCGAACATAGGAAAGGCAGAGAACACACTTAATATAGCCACACATTTTAAAACCTGAGATTTTTAAAAATCTTTTCTTCTTTGACACCCTTATTCCTCATGCCTCAAAATGGGAATTGTCCCAGGATTGATTCTCTGTACTCTGAAGAGAAAAGACTTATTTGTGGATGACGATTACATTATCATTTTGATTCAATGAGGAATAGGGGCTGACAAGGTGTTAAGTTGAATGCGTCAGCTTGTCACTAAGAAATCAGGATTTCACTTTTGTGTATGATTGAAATTTTTCATAATTAAAATGTCCGAGAAAAAGAACAAAGAAATCAGGATTTCTGAAATTCCCTTTTTCAAAAGAAGAACCAACTTTTGTTTTTGCGTGGAGTGCAGAGATTCCACACTTGAGATGGAAAATAGCAATCCTAGCAAACAAATTAGATACCAGAGCTGCCCAGTGCCCACCCCACACAGACAGGGGTTGGACCTGTAACAGGCAGAGAGCATCCTGAGCCCAAGAGGCCAGGCAGCCAACACCTCCGGCTTATTCAGACCATGCTTAGCCTTCCCAAGTGAGGCCAGGTACTAGTCAAATAGCTTTTGAGCCCCAGCCTCTGTAATGAGACTTCAGTTAATGAACAACAACTAGAAACATGTTGGCCAAGCTCAAAGGGACACACACACACAATTTATTTTTCCCTTGCTCTTAGTAGATAGCTATGTGAACGATGTGTTAAAATTGCAGTTAAAAAAGCTTCATTCCCATTTTAAACAAACACGTAATGACAACCAAACGTAAAAGATATCTCAAAAATTATACAGACAAACCCAACATCTCCCTCCTCCGAGGCTCAGAAAACCCTCCTCACCCAGAAGTCCACCTACAAAAGGCTTCCAGGCCCGGACACCCTCCAGGAACTTCCAAACTGATTAAACTCATCATTAAATCTATTAAAACAGTGGAATGCAGGGAAATCTAAACACAACAGGCTATTAGAAGGGAGAGTGAGGACCGGTGAAATCAAAGAATATTAACAGCGAGGACCACGTTTAACAGAGGCAGAGCATGCCAATCCCCAGACTCACACGATCCTTTGACGGCTCTCCATTGCTCTTACGACAAAGACCCCCCAATCCTTAATATGAAGTACAAGTTCCCACACAGTCTGGCCACGGCCTACCACCAACCCCCGCCCCCCATGCCCTGCACTTTCCATGCTCCAGGCCTGCCAGCCCCTGCATTTCAGAATGTGACTTTGCAGCCACTGTTCCCTCTGTCTACAATGTTGTCCTCTGTCCCCCACCTCTTGTCACCTTCCCAACTCCCATGGCTCAAATGTCACTCAGTGGAAGTCTTTCCTGACCTCCCAGTCAGCATGAAGCCCCCTTTGCTATCTCTCACACCATGTTTCTCCTACATAGCACCCATCACAACATCAGTTCACATTTATTTGTGGTTCTCTGATTAACACCTGTCTGCCCCACTAAATTAGAAGCACCAAGCAGGCAAGCACTCTTTTTCCCACTCAACATGGTATCCTGCACATACAGAACGGTGCCAGGCACAGAGATGAGGTTCTCAAACAGCTGCTGAATGACTGAGTGGACAGGCCTCCACAAGATGCTCCCAGCATGGAAGGCTGACCAAGCCACAACCTCATGTGTCATTAAATTAGCGTCAAGAGGGCTCCAGAAAAACAAGGTCCCTTTGCCAACAAGCCCATAAGTTCATGCAGTGCACAGGTGTTTAACTTCCATGCTAAAGCTCAGCCCAACCCTAAACAGAGCTGAAGCCTTCCGGAAAGGGCCATGCCCGCAAGGAGACAGTCTACAGCAGGGGTCTCTGCCTGGAAAATGCCTGGTTCTAGCCCAAAGCTACTATTGAAAAAAAATGCTCCCTTTCGGTATTAGGCTGGTTGGTCTCTGTCCCCCCAAAATTCTTTGCAACTACACGCCTTCTCATTACCCAAAGAAAATATCTATGTGAGGGTACTCATTTCCTAGGGCTGCTACAATCACTGACCAGAAAGTGGGTGGCTCAGCACAGCAGCAATGCATCCTATCACAGTTCTGGGGACCAGACATCTAAAACCAAGGTGTCAGCAGAGCCACGCTCCGTCCAAAGGGAGATTCTTTCGGGAAGAAGCATTCCTTGCCTCTTCCAGCCAGGTGTTCCCTGGCTCGTGACCCCATCACTCTAATCTCTGCCTCTGTGGTCACAATGCCTCCTGCCCCTGTCAGTGTTGTGTCCTGATCTCTTCATCTCAAGATCCTCAATTTAACCACATCTGCAAAGACACTTTTTCCACAAGGTCGCATTTCCAAATTCCAGGGATTATGATATCTTGGTATCTTCAGGTGGCCATAATTGAGCCTCCCACAATGAGCAACCTAGAATTTGAACTAAAGCTTCCATTTACCAACACTCCTGGGCTTTCATAACACAAGGGGGGCAAAAACCTCTCAGTGCATTTACCTGTTTAGTCAACAAATTGATGCAAAACAGAGGCCAGATATTGGACTAGACACTGGATATAATAAAATATTCAGGACCTGGACCTTGGACTCAAGAAACCACAGCTGGGGGACCAGTACTTAACTAAAAATGAGTATTTCAAGTCACCATGACATCTGGGCCAGCACAGCTGTCATTATTTTTAAATCCTAAAGTTGTCAATTTACAAATAGCTTTTTCAATTTTAATAAAGTTATACACTAAAATCCCTCTGGCCAGTCAAGCTAGGTGATCATACCCCAAAAGAGCCTGACCAGACTGATGGCACGTCCTCCAGCACTTCCTCATTGTTCATTCAGCGTGTGCGGTTGTGCTTTTGTGGGCCACCGTGTGGCTTCTGTCATGTAATTTTTTCAAGGAACAGTAGTTGATTTGGGAGGATGATGTGTGACTTGTGGGAAGGTAAAGGAAGGGGAAATGAGGGCATTCACCATTTTACACTGAGAAAAGATGTATGATTATATCTATTTTTGAAGTAAATACCGTGGAGCTGTGTGTCGGCGTTAGGGAAAATAGCACAGGAACATCTGCATGGGTCTTAAACATTGGTCCTATGCTACTAGCTCGGTCAGAACCGCAGACAAGTTCTTCAATTGCTCAGTCCTTTTGGCAAGAATTATCACAATACATATGGTGAGCTATAAAAATATTTCTACCCTTAGACCCAGGAATCCCTCTCTTAGTTCTTTCCAAGGAAGTAATTAAACAGAAGGGAAAAATGTCATATACATGAAGATATTCACTCCAATAGCATCTATTACAGAAAAGTAGAAATTGAAATAACTCTATAAGGGCATGATTCCATAAAGTATGGTATATTAATCTGATAGAAAATGATGAAGCTATTTAACACTGTTCATATGAACAGCATATGGAAATACGAAAACTGATACAGTCAAAAAGATTATAAAAGAGAATTACAATTAAAATGAATTCAAATTATGAAAAACATTGATACAGGTTAACAAATTATGGAAGATACTAAAAAATTCAAAATATTTGTGGCAAGCTGAGAAGGTTATGGGTGATGGTTTTCCCTTTTCCCTGAGCTATGCACTGCCAATACTGCAAAAAAGAAAAAAAAAAGAAAGAAAGAAAGAAAGAAGAGTTAGTCATAGGGCAAAGGATTGAGACCATTTAAGATTTTCTCTGTCACAGTAAAATGCTAAGAGTTAAGATAATAAAAAATCATAAAGAAAATGTCAAGTTAAAGAGGATTGTGAGATTATGAGAGAAGAGGCAGCTCAGAACAGTGGGAAGGCCTAGGACTAGAGCCAGACAAGCCTGGGCACCTTTTGGTAGCAAATTGCTTGATCCCTCAGTTCTCATCTGGGAAATCAGGAAAAGAAAGCCAACGTTTCAGATTTGTTATAAACTCCTGAAAAAACATACATGTTATGTTACTTTATATATGTTAAATGCATGTTACATTGTTGATGTCTAATGAATTTAAGCCTCTATTTCTGAAGAGTATATGTAAAAAGAAATAGGAAAAGCATGAGTGTTAATGGGGGTGGGATGGAAAGGAAGCAAAGTACATTACAAGATACTACAATTATACAAAATTAATGCATCTAGGAACCAAAATGTTCACGGAAAGAAAGAGGTACAAAATAGAAGAGAAGGAAAACTCCTGTAATGTTAAATTTAAATAGGAAATATCATTATGAACTGTTTAAAAGTATATTTCCCAGCTCTTTCCACTGAAAAGTTACCCTGGTAACAATAAGCCAGTGCCTAGCTCCTTGTTTCCAAGCACCAGTCCCAAACCAAAGGAACCAGGACTTCTTTGAGAAAAGAGTAATTTCCTGGTCAGAAGCAGGACAAATCCAAAGCGAGCCTGGAACATCTTATTTACCAAAAGCAAAGAGTACTCAAAGGCTGAGGGTACAAGCCAGCTTAAAGGGACTCCCACTGACCTCACTGGGACAATCTGAACAACTCAGAGAACACGGTAATAGATTATAATGCACTGAATTTAAAATAAAGAATTCCATGAGTTTATACTGATATAAAAAATTAAGAGAGAAAGAAAAGGGAGTGGAGGGAAGAAAGCTTTTCTTTACCAAAGAATGGTAGACAATAAATAGAGGACAAATAAAGAGTTAGAAAAATCACTACTTTTCAAACATCAATGTAATAACGGATTCATTAAAGGATCACCATGGATGCCAAAACGACTGGGTCAAAGGCTGCTTGGGAAACAGGATACCCATGGTGTCATCAATGCCGGGACGAGGTACCTCCTGAGGAGAAACAATAGGTAGTAGAATCTCTCCTAACCTGCACCCCAAAATCTATCCTGAATCCAAGTCATGAGGAAACAATCAGACAAGTCCAGAATGCAGGACCTTCAACGAAATAACTGGGCCTGGGTTTTAAGTCAATTTCATGAAAGAACAATAAAAGGCAAGGTTCTGTTCTAGATTAAAAGATATACAACAACTAAATGTAACACAAGAACTTTGATTAGATCCTGGATTTAAAAAACAAAAGGCAATGAGCCATTTGAGGTGGGGAGTGAGGGGAGAGATCTGGTACATTTTTAAATAGACTGGATCTTATATATTTCACACCATCGTTAATCCTCCTAAGTATGATAATGGTAAGAAGAATGTTCTTATTCTTAGAAACATTGAAGTATCTTGATGCCTGCAATTTATAGTTAAATGGTCCAGCCAAAAGAGGAAATGTGTGTGCATGTGTAGAAAGTGTATGTGTAAAAAAAAAAAAAAAAAGAAAAAGAAAAAAGGCACACAGGTGTTAAAAATGTTAACAGTCGGGCTTCCCTGGTGGAGCAGTGGTTGAGAGTCCACCTGCCGATGCAGGGGACGCGGGTTCGTGCCCCGGTCCGGGAGGATCCCACATGCCATGGAGTGGCTGGGCCCGTGAGCCATGGCTGCTGAGCCTGCACGTCCAGAGCCTGTGCTCCGCAACGGGAGAGGCCACAACAGTGAGAGGTCCGTGTACCGCAAAAAAAAAAAAAAAAAAAAAAAAAAAAAAAAGTTAACAGTCAATCTACATGAAAAGTATCTATTGGGCATTCACTGAATTCTTTCAATTTCCTGTAGCTTAAAAAATTTAACTATCAAATAAGAAAACAATGATCTTAAACATTGAGTCTGATCATTCATATTGCACATGAGCTTGGTCACACTTCTTCTGAATCTTGTAAGCACAGAGTATGTGGAAGCAACCAAACTTTCGTCAAAAAAAAAAAAATGTTTGCTAGAATAAATCTATGTTCTGTCTAGCTTTAGCCTGAATGGACTACTGTGAAATATACAATATACCTCTGCCTCACCGTGCACCTCCCCAGAGAGGTCCTGTAAGGGAAGGAAGACCTGCTCATACATGCCATTTTCCTATCAAGCAAAGAATCCCACCTTGGGGAGGCAGAAAACAGGAGTAGCCCAAGTAACTGCTACTGGAGCAAACAGAGACAATATAATCCAGCAATCTGCCAGCATATTACGAGATGTATAACTGCCAATTTCCTCCGCACGCTCCTCCCATCTGCAAGACTTTCACTTTAGAGGAGGTTACTTCCATGCATGATGGAACAACAGGTGCATAAGCAAGAAAACGAAGGTGCTGGTAAAACAGAGCATTCGCACTGCAGCACTGGAGTTTACTTTGTTTGCATCTCAAACCCATGCATGTGGGAAAATCAGACACAGGACCGACAGAGAATGTTCAGAGCTAAAGAACACCACCCCAGAATGGCAGGTGGCTTAATCTATCAAAGGGGGTGCTGGCACGTGGCAAGGCCAGATGGCTGGATCTACTACAGTTTATATACAGAAGGCTACTTCTTATATTTCATACTTGGTTATTAGGGGACACTGGCGGTCGTATTACCAATATTTCAGAGCCCAAAATTCTGCACTTAATGGTAAAAGCCAACTGCATTCTTTTTGTTTGTTTGTTTGGTTGGGTTTTTTTTGTTTTGCAGTACGCAGGGCTCTCACTGTTGTGGCCTCTCCTGTCGTGGAGCACAGGATCCGGACGCGCAGGCCCAGCGGCCATGGCTCACGGGCCCAGCTGCTCCGCGGCATGTGGGATCTTCCCAGACCAGGGCAAGAACCCGTGTCCCCTGCATCGGCAGGCGGACTCTCAACCACTGCGCCACCAGGGAAGCCCCAACTGCATTCTTATACAACTTAGGAATGACTCATTTTTAAAAATGTAAACAGAAAAGACTGGTAAGGGAAAAAAATCCAAAGGCATTTTGCAAAGTGTCCTATTTAATTTTAGATGGTCCAGTGTCTCTCTTCCAGCTTGGGCAGAATGCCCTTCTTGGGGATTTGGAATCATTATTCTGTCTGTTAGATTTAGAGCATTTAATCATATGTGACATTTAAAAGTTACTTGAGCAGAGAGAAAGACTGTAGAAAAGTTATGTTCACAGAGCTATGTTTTAAATTTACTCACAATTTTCACAGTGGCCTTCAAAAATACCAATATACTACATACGCTTGAGCACATCTCCACACCATTCAACTACAAGAGTTGTGAAACCATAAAGTTGTTTAAACTATGTCAAGAAATACACATATAGAATCCCCAACTGTGATAAGAACACTGAAGGAAATGTTAAGGGTATTATTTCTAAAATAACGTATTAATTGTAATAGGGAGAGAAAATGCTCTTAAGAGATGGGAAGGTAAACACTGACTTCCTAATCATTAAAGCAACAGAAAGCTGTTTCAAACATAAAACAATTAAACGAGATAATTAAAAATAAACATACCCATCTTTGGTCTGATCCACCACACCACTTAAAAGTTCCACAGTCTTTGGATTAGGCTGGCTTCCTCCAAAAATATTCAAATATCGAATGACGAAGTCATTGGGAGACATGAAAAATTCACCATTTTTTTCAATGTTTGCATACTGTTTAAAAAAAGAGAGAAAATATATTTTGTTCTCAAAAGTATATAACCAATATGTGAAAAAGCGGAGAATATTCAATGGATAAAATATCAGACATGACAATACACTCTTCACAAGAACAGTTATTTCCCATCGCTCCAAATAAAAAGCAAAACCCCATTAAGTTTGCCGAGTTTTATTTTTATACCAGCGGTTCTCAACTGCAGGCAGCTTAGCCTGACTGTCCAGCTTACAAACACCAATGTCCCCAATAGCCAAGCACAATGCACAAGGACTAGCCTTCTCTGTACGTTACCTGACTTTCTTGGGTGGAGTTCTCTAGCTCTGAGCTGCCTCTGTTTTCATGTTTCCTTACAGGGGACATCTGGCAGTGTCTGCTGACAATTTTGATTGTCATAACTTGGGGGGAGGGGCAGAAGCAGAAACTGGCATCTACTTGGTACAGGCCAGGGATGCTGCTAAATATCCACAGTGAACAGGACGACCCTCCACCCCAATAACAGAGTCACCCAGCCAACTGTTGACAGCGCTGAGTTTGAGAAACCCAGGTTTACAGAAATTTAGAAGGACAAATTTTGTCTTGTTCTTTAGCAAGAACATATAGTTTTGTTTTTTTTTAAAAAAAGCAGAATTCTGAAATCATGAATGAAAACAACCCAATTCTTTTTCCCCCTTTCCTGTTTCAAAGGCAATAACGTTGAAAAAAAAAAAAAAGGATAAGCTGGAGAGCAAACTGTTAACAGCATGGCTGCTGTGAGATTTTATGAAAGCAGGTAAGAAATGCTGCTGTGGTTAGTGTCCTCTCCATTCTAGAGCAGAAATGGTTAACAAGAATAAGGTGGTGGGATTTCCCTGGTGGCCCAGTGGATAAGACTCCACACTTCCACTGCAGGGGGCACAGGTTCAATCCCTGGTCAGGGAAGTTCCACGTGCCGCACAGTGTGGCCAAAAAAAAAAGAGAATAAGGTGGCATGTGATGCTTTTTCACAGCATTCCCACAGGTCTTGCCTGCAAGACGTTCCAGTTCACATAAGTGGAAACTGCTCATTTCTGTTCTGTGGAGGACCGGGGGCTGTGGGAAATGCTGAGAAACAACATGGGCATCACACATATCCCTGTGGAGCAGGGGAGGGCCTCTTGATCCTTGGGATCAAACAGTGATTTGGGGGGTAGAGAGATGAGGACCATGAATTACAAGAAGAGAGCTAGTTGGGTGACAGCAGCCAGTGATGGGAGAGCACAGTGAACAGAGGTGCAATGATAGCATCTCTGTTCCCTCTGTAACGGCAGTTAATCCCAGTTAAAACTGTTTTAAAAAGTCACTTGTTGGGGCTTCCTTGGTGGTGCAGTGGTTAAGAATCCGCCTGCCAATGCAGGGGACGGGAGTTCGATCCCTGGTCCGGGAAGACCCCACATGCCGCGGAGCAACTAAGCCCATGTGCCACAGCTACTGAGCCTGTGCTCTAGAGCCCGAGAGCCACAACTACTGAAGCCCACACACCTAGAGCCCATGCTCCACAAGAAGAGAAGCCACCGCAATGAGAAGCCCGCGTTCCACAACTAGAGAAAACCCACACACAGCAACGAAGAACCAATGCAGTCAAAAATAAATAAAAAGAAATTAATTAAAAAAACGTCACTTGTCATTTCTACATTTCAGTCATTCCAATGTGGGATAAGCTCTTGGTTAGATACTCAGTTACGGGCTTTAGAGTCCGTCGGGCCTGGGCTGCAGAGAGCTCTGCCTCTGCCTCTAACCACCTGTAGGGCCTCAGGTAAGTAACTAAAGTTTTCTGGGCCTCTGGCTCCTCACCTGTAAAATGGGGATAACAACACTACCTGCTCTTAAGGTTGATACTAGAAATAAATGAACAATCATGTAACGCACTTAGCACAATGCCCTACACACAACAGGTATTTTATAAATGTTCTAGATTATTGGTTTTCGTTTAACATTTTTTAGCACAGTACAAAAGAAAAGCTCAAAGATGGCCCACTAATCCTACTATTCTTCAGTTAGCAATGAATTTGGCTTTATGCAAACGTAGAAGGATTATACTTTGATTTTCCTGAGGCAAAACAAGACTGAAATATAAAGGAAATGTTACTTCTAATTACAGCAATCCTATGATTTAGAATTATACCTATGTTCGCATATAGTAGTGAATAATTTATTTATTTAAAAACACAGTTTAACTCTTTTCCCATCAGTAGACATTATTAGATTACTGGATTATCTCCAGTTTGGGGTATTTTTTTAAAAAGCTAAGGTAACCAGCTTTGTATGTAACATTTGTCCAAATTCCTGGCAAATTTCAAAGGCTAGACTCCGGGAAGAGAAATTGTTGAGTCAAAGGAGAGCATCTTTAAGGCTCTTGATACTTATTAACACACTGCTCTCCAGAAAGATTGTATCAATTACAGTCTCACCAACAATGTGAGAACATAGCCTTTTCCCCCTTTGTCTATCATACTTGTTGTAAATATTTTTCCAGTTTAATATTTTTATATAATTGAGGCTGTAGATTTTTATCTCCTTTGCAATTTCTTCCATTACTTCTAAGTTTAGAAACTAGTTCTTCCTCATCTCAAGACTAAATATTCACCCACGTTTTCTCTTAGCTTTTCTTGAATAGGTTTATCTTTTACCTTTAAGTTTCAGTACATTATTGGTACTTTGTTTTTCTTTATGGTCTGAAAAAGGATCCTCCACCTTGAGTCTTTTCTACTTACTCTCTTGGTTGTCCTAGGATCATACATCAAATCATTCTCTCTTCCCCCATTTAGGATGTAATGTTTACCACATACTAAATTATCATATGGGAAAGGCTTGGCAAGCAAGTCCATCTTCAGTACCACTTCTGATCAGTTGTCAATGGCTTCCTAAGGTCAAGATGTATTCTGACCAAACTCCATGGGAGAATGCCAGGATGGGCTGACAGCTCCTGTCATCACTGCAGCAGGAAATGTTTCAGGTCTATCCTAGGCATTGACCTGTCTACTCTTGCAAGATTACATGCATCTTAATTGCTATAACTAAAGGGAAAGCTCTGCCAGGACAGGACTTTTTTCCTTTCTCACTGCTATATCCTCAAGTTCCAGACTGTTGCCTGGCAGATAGTGAAACATGTTCAATAAATATCTGCCGAATGAATGTGAACTTACAAAACAGAAATAGAGTCATGGATGTAGAAAACAAACTTATGATTACCAAGGGGGGAACGGGGGCAGGGATAAATTGGGAGACTGGGATTGACATATACACACTACTATATATAAAACAGATAACTAATAAGGACCTACTGTATAGCACAGGGAACTCTACTCAGTACTCTGTAATGACCCACATGGGAAAAGAATCTAAAAGAAGAGTGGATACATGTATATGTATAACTGATTCACTTTGCTGTACACCTGCAACTAACACAACATTGTAAATCAACTATACTCCAATAAGAATAAAACAAAACATTGCATTACTTTTCTCCTGCAAGTCTTATTGGCCATAATCACTCTGATTTTCCCCAAATGATCTTTAGAATCACTGTCAAGCTACCGACCCCTAAAAAAATTCCACCAAAAATGGAAATTAAAACTACAATGCGATACACCACTACTCATACACAAGATAATTAAAAAGAAATAACCAATGTTTGCAAAATGTGAAGCAAATGTAACTGGTGAAGTACTTTAGAAAACTGCTTGGCAATATCTACTATAACTGAACATACACGTAAGAAGAGACCCAGCAATTTCACACCAAAAAACAAAAGCAAAAAAACCCATGCTTTAGCATTTTAATGTCCACAGCAATATTATTTTGATAAGTATGTTGTCATTTTGTTACTTGTTTTCTGGTTGTTTTGTATTATAGTTGTTCTCTGTTCTTTTCTTCTTTTAGTCTTGTCCCTTGCTGTTTGATGATTTTCTTTAGTGATATATTTGTGTTCCCTTCTCTCTAGCTTTTGTGTATCTACTGTAGGTTTTTTGATTTGTGGTTACCATGGAGTTCATATATGTTGACCTATAACTATATCTACTTGTTTTCAACTGATTAAGTCATATAAGTTCAAACACATTCTAAAAGATCTACATTTTCTATTCCTCCCTGCCATTTTGTTTTTGAGGTCATATCTTACATCTTCATGTCTGTCTCTTAACTGTTTATTGTAGTTTAGTTAATTTTACAATTTTTGGCTTCTAGCCTTTTATACTAGCTTATTTAAGTGGCTGATCTACAGCCTTTACCAGTGGGATTTTTCCCTTCCTATAATTTCTTATTGGAGCTTTTTCTTTTTCACTTAAAGGAGACCCTTTAATGCTTCTTGTAAGGTCAGTTTAGTATTGATGAACTCTTTTAGATTTTGATTGCCTGAGCAGCTCTTTATTTCTCCTTCAATTTTGAATGATAATCTTGCTGGGTAGAGTATCCCAGGTTGTAAGTTCTTCCCTTTTGGCACTTTAAATATATCATGCCACTCCCTTCTGGCCTGCAAAGTTTCTGCCGAAAAATCAGCTGACAGCCTTATGGCGGTTCCCTTGAATGTGACTTTTTCTTTTGCTGCGTTTAAAATTCTCTACCTTTACCTTTTGCCATTTTAAGTGTATGTCTTGGTGTGGGTCTCTTTGGGTTCATCTTGTCTGGAACCCTCTGTGCTTCCTGTACCTGGATATCTGGGAAGTTTTTAGCCGTAATTTCATCAAATACCCTTTCTACTCCTTTCTCTTTTCTCCTTCTGGGACCCCTAAAAGGCAAACGTTAGTATACCTGATGTTGTCCCAGAAGTTCCTTAAACTATAAATTGGGCAATTTCCATTACTCTATCTTCCAGATCACTTATATCACCTCATCTCTTGTTAATTCCCTCTAGTGTTTTTTTTTTTTCATTTCAGTTATTATATTCTCCAGTGCTGGCTGGTTCTTTTTTTATATTTTCTAGTTCTTTATTAAAATTCTCACTGTGTTCATCTATTATTTTCCCCAGTTAAGATTCTTAGTACTAATGCTTTGAACTCTTTATCAAGTAAATTACTTATCTGTTTCATTAGTGTTTTTTCCCAGGTTTTTTTTCCTTGTTCTTTCATTTGAAACATTTTCCTCTGTCTTCTCATTTTGTTTAACTTTCTCTGTCTCTGTGAAATTAGGTGAAACAATTACCTTTCCTGGCCTTGAAGGCATGTCCTTGGAGCATCCATATGCAGTCTACACGTGCCCAGTGGCTTTGGTGGGACAGAAAGATCTGATGTGAGCACGGGCTGCGTCTTCTCCAGGGTGTACTGGCAGCTACCACCTTGGTAGGAGGTGGAGCTGGAGTTGGAGGGGCTAGAGCCAGAGCCATGTGCAAGCCAGGGCTTCTCCGCTCAGTGGTCATCACAGCTCTATTGGGGGGTAGAAACTGGGTTTCTCCTGGGTATGACAGCAGTCTCTGCCTTGGTTTGGAACATGGCCAGGGCCTGAGGGCTTTAGGGTTTCACTTCTGTGCGGGTTTCACTTTTTCCCCCATGTGTGTACCTTGGGTAGAGGCTGGTTTGGGGCCAGAGGGGTTGGATCGGGGCCACAGCACTAAGCTGGTCCCACCCACAGCAGCATTATTTTGAATAGTGAAGAAATGGAAAACAACTCAAACGTCAACAGTAGAATATTTAAGTGAACTGTGGTATATTCACACAATGGAATAAACTAATACCAACTACACATGACAACATGCATGAATCTTACAAATAAAGAGTGAAAGAAACTAGACACAAGAATACATATTGTATTATTCTATTTATATAAAGTTGAAAACCAGGCAAACTAATATATGGTGTCAGACAACTAGTTACTCTTGGAAGGAGCGGGTATTAACTAGAAAGGGCATCAGAGGGCTTCTGAGGTGCTGGGTACCTGGGTGTACTCACTTTGTGAACATTCATGGAGCTGTACATTTATGATTTGTGCACTTCATTTAACCCTCAATAAACAGTTTACATTTAAAAATCTCAGATATTTTATCTGCCTCATGTTTTTAGAGGTGATAAATCATCTCTTAAATGTAAGAACATGTTAATTTGGACACAAAGAACACAGTTTTCTGCAGTTTTAAAAACCAGCTCATCACCAAGCCTGGGGTGGTCTGCCTGTGATTAAAGTAAACATGTCAAAGGTTTTCCTTAGATTGATGGACAGAGAGGGTCCCTGTCAGGGGAGTGGACTATACCTTACAGCTACCACATCTTTGAAATGTTATTTAATCCTTCTTTGGTAATAGATTTTACAAATGACCTGAAGCTTCTCTCCCTTACAATTTTTGGAAGTTTTAATATGATTAAACATATATACTTATAAAATGGGAAGGCTTTTAGGATTCCTTGCACAACCTAGTATAATACTAAGTGTGATGGTTAATTTTATGTGTCAACTTGACTGGCCAACAGGTGCCCAGATTAATCATTGTTTCTGGGTGTGTCTGTGAAGGTGTTTCTGGATGAGAGTGACATTTCAATCTGTGGCCTCAGTAAAGTGGATTTTCCTCCCCAATATGGATGAGCTTCATCCAATCCATTGGGGGCCGAATAGAATAAAAGGTGGAGGAAAGAAAAATTCACACCTTCTATCCTTCCCCATTGCTTGAGCTGGGACCTGTCTTCTCTGGTACTCAGACTGGGATTTACATCATCAGCTCCCCTGGTTCTCAGGCCTTCAGACTGGGACTGAATTACAACACAGGTTTTCCTGGGTCTCCAGCCTGCAGACAGTATATCATGGGACTTCTCAGCCTCTAAAATGGGATGGTGTGAGCCAATTCCTCATAATAAATCTCATTAGATAGATAAATAGCTAGAGCTAGAGATGGAGACATCTCCTACTGGTTGTTTCTCTGGAGAACCCTGACTAATAAACCATCTGTCAACATGAAGGCGCACCACCACACCCAATGAATACAGTACCAAAGGAAAGGAATGTGTCAGTACACTGCATGCTCAGAGGCCAGGGGGCGTAACTGGCCTGCTCACCACTGGTTGAACAAAATAGTCTATCAACTGTGAACACACCAGAACTATAATCATCCAGCCACCCATTTTTGCCACAAATCACTCACATCTAAGGGCTGAAGGGCAAATTCTCCTTGACTGTTTTCTAGCCACAGAGAAATGCTGTGCACACCTGACCACTACATCTGACCATTCTTCACCCTGATTCCCTCTTATAGGGGTGGAATAAAGTATAATTAAGAATTTGCATATGGATCAAGTATTTTATGTTATTAAGGAATTACTATTAATTTCGTTAAGTGCACAGTGATATATATTATGGCCATGAGGGAAACTGTTCTTATTATTTGGAGCTGTATGCCAAAGTATTTTGGCTGAATCATGGTGATAGCTAACTTACACTGAAATATATCATTAAATATATATATGCGAAACTATATGACAAATATTAATTTAAGAAATTAAGTGGTGGTTATGTGGGTGTTTACTGTACTACTCTATTTTCTGTATATTTGTAAATTATAACAAAAAATTTTAAATACAATTATCACAAAGTTAATACAGAAAAATATATTACTGTTGATAAAAAATTAAAAGAAGATACAATTTTTCAACTAACAAGTTGGCAGAAAGGTTTTTTATTGCTACTGCTGTATTTTTTTTAATAATCTGAGTTGACGTCATAATGTGGAGAAATGAAAACTTCCATATTCCCAAAAACATGTACTGATACAATCTTCTTGAAAGGCAGTCTGCCAAGAACCAAAAGCCTTAAAGTGTTGTAAACCCAGTCTTTAATCCAACGATGCCACTTCTATGAATTTATCCTAAGAAAATGCTAGCTATATGCAAAAATGTAGTTTCAAGGGTATTCATTACAGTGTTGTTAATGATAGCAGAGCAGAGAAGACAACTAAACATCCAATAATAGGGAGTGGCTAGATAAATTATGGTAAAACAGCCATATACAGTAATATGATAGCAATAAAAATAATGCAGAAATGCTTTCAATTATAGGAAAAGGTATTCATAACATCTTAGGTGAGGGAAAAAATGGATACAAAATGGTATTTTTCCTCCTGTTAAGGAAAATAATTATATTCATATACAGAGACAAACAGGGAGAGGGAAATGGATACATGTATATATAAACATATAGACATAAATATATATGGATCACAAGTTACATTTCTTTATACACATCTGCCTTTTAAATTTTCAAAACATAGGAACTGTTTTGTCATAAGAAAAAAGTTTTTCAAAGAAGGAATTATTTTTCCAATTTTGCCTACAAACATTTTTTAAAGTATATGTTATGCTTTTGTTGACAAAGAATAAAAGATCAGTCATTTTCAATCAAATGGTCCTTCAAAATGTCTTTAACTTGCCCGTTCTCCATTCTCCCTGCTACCAAAACCCTCATCAAGTTATTAGGGTCTCACACCACAATTACATCCGTCGCTGCCTATCCCATGGTCTTGCTGCACCAATCAAATCTCAGACCCACACTCCATGTCGCTGGATAACTCAGAAAACCTTCAATGGCTTCCTATTGTTTAGCAAAAATAGCAAACTCCCAATTTGCTTTCTAATTTTGTCACCCACACACTGTAATACTTGGCAGACTCCTTGGCACAGAGTTGAATTTAAATAAACATTTGAAGAATGAGCAGGAATCCTTCAATCTGTAGGCTGTTTGCTCCCAAACCCACCTCCAAGCCTTCCGTCCAATGTGGTCCTGTTTCCCAGAAGCCTCAGCTGCCCTCCTCAGTGCCTCCCCAGCTCCCACACGACCCCGGGGCTCCTCAAGTTCCCTCTCCAAGGAGCCTTCTCTGACCTCTCCCCGCCACAGGGACTGCTCCCTCCTCCCATTTCCTGTGGCATTTGCTTTAACCACACAAGTGACCCTTGACTGTGCTGACTTAAGATTTTTTTTACCTTCTGCATGCCTGTAAATCTGGTCTCCTTTTTCTGCACATCCCACTCACTGCGAATTTCCATGGGGTTTTATTTAAACTGTAAGCACTCAAATACACACCTGTTTAACATGAAGCAGCACGGAAAGTGTTAGGCAGAAGAAAATCCCATGTCAACGTTCAGGTGAGAAACACAACTGACTACACCTAGACCTCAACTTCTACATCCAGACAAAACATTACCCGCCACACATCACTAGAAAAGCCTGCATAAAAAAATTCAAACACCTTAGGCTGGGGATGCTTTATGCCAGGTTCCACCCTGCCTACATTCTAGTACCATTGCCTAAGACCCTATGCTGCAGGTCACTGCCACACCTGGCGCTCTTACAAGCTCATTGCTTTGGTCATACTATTGCCTTTGCCTGGAACGGTCTTCCTTTGCTCCACAACCCCTCTCCACCTT
Source organism: Lipotes vexillifer (assembly GCF_000442215.2). NCBI lineage: Eukaryota > Metazoa > Chordata > Mammalia > Artiodactyla > Lipotidae > Lipotes > Lipotes vexillifer. Next base: position 2,464,220 of record NW_006776799.1, read on the forward strand.
CTCCATCTGATAAATACCAGCTCAAATATCACCACCTCCCGCAACTTTTAATGACCCTCTCTAGGAAGATGTAATTAGCCCCACATCATCTCCCTGCTAATTAATGCTATATAATGCAGATCAACCATATTATTTTTTTACACTTAAACACACACACAGTGAAATAGTTAAGGGCAGGAGCCATGATTTATGCATCTTTATATCCCCAACACCTGACACTGTACTTAACATACAGTAAGCAGCTTCAAAAAACGAAGTGGAATTAACTCTTTCCAAAAAACTAAAATAAGCCAGAATTGGGCCCATTTTAGCCCACCAGGACCCCTCTTTCCTTATCTGTTTTGGTTCTGCTAGCTCTCTCTGCTCTTCACAGCTGCCACTCCCCTGTTACCAGCACATCTGGTCCAAAGGGTACAGAAGCTACAGAATAATCATCTAACTAGTTTAGCAGAGAGAAGGCTGGGATATTTATAAATAAGGAAAGTCAGGAAAGAGTCATAGAAAGTCAGCAAAGCAGTCAGGTTTACAGCATGCTCACTGCTGATCCATGCTTAACTGAAAAGCCCAGCCCCAGCAGAGACACGCCTGGTCCAGCCCCCAGGCGCCTCTCTCCCTATTCTTCCCCCATAACAGCGTCTACGGCAGAGAGTAAACAAGAGATCCTCAGCGTGCAGAGCCAAGGTGGATTTGTGTTGGTACCACACTACCCAAGCCTGATGAGATCACCTGAACCTCTGCCAGATCCACAATCCCTTCCAGAAACTGCTGACCACTGTTTTCTTCGGGGACAGTTGCCCCACATCATCCTCTCGGACTCTAAGTCATATGGAACTCTCACTCAAAAGCCACGTAGTCCCAGCCACGCCAAGAGAAGGCAGCACTCCCCTATCTGGTCCCAAAGATTCCAGCCCAGCCTTCAGGCCCACTGACACAGAAGCCCCACAGGTGGCTCTCCAGAACTCTGCATGGACTGCTACCCTCCTTGGGTCTACCTGACCAATCTCATTTGTCTCCAGTAAAGACTTGCCTGCTACTGAGATGTGGCAGCTGGAAAAAAGATATGGAAAGCAGAATCTTAACCCAGCCTCAGCAGCCACCACGTGCCATCAAAAGGTGGGCACAGTTTTTACATGGAGCCTTTGCACTGGATCACATCAAAAGACCAGTAAGTATCCAAGATGCACCATCTAGACACTCTAAGTTGTTCCCATTTCCCGTCAGAAGGATGCCCACAGCTATTGCTGGTTTAGAAAATGGGAAGTACACAGATCCTGAGTTCAAGGAATGATTATGACTTTGCCAGCTAGAGTTAACAAATTTTATGCAACTCTCTAGGTTCCTTAGCAACCCACTCACATGCTCTTCTGCAAGTGGTCTTCCAGAATTACATCATAAGGGTAGACCTTAAATACACATCTTTAAAATGTCTGTGGTTCACTCATACACACCTCAGCCCAATCACGGGGGGCCCAACGTGCACAGCAACAAACACTAGTCTAGATGAGAAAGAAATGTGTTTCTGTTTCCTGGACTTTTGTTATCCAGAATTCTTTTCCACCTTAGAATCTCTACACTGTATTGACCTTTCTGGGCAAAAAACAAATTTATAAAGAATTCTGCTTTCTTATATAAAATACAATCCACCTTATAAATTTTTTTCTCATATTTTTAACCATTTTCTCTTGGAGTCCGTCTTTTATTTTTGAATTATTTAATTTCAAGCATTTACTGAATCAATATCTGATGCATATCACGTGCATATCTAATGCATATCACTTTCAAATAAGTTTTTTCATTGAATCTTTACATTTTTATGACATTATGGAAATGTTCATATATCAATATATACAAAGTAGATTGAATAGTATAATGAGCCCAATATTCCATTTCCCAATTGCAAAAATTACCATCATACTGCCCACTTATTTCTCCTACCTCACCAAAACTGGGTTATTTAAAAGCAAATCTCAGATATCATAATCTCATCTGTAAATACTTCAGTGTACATCTCTAAAAGAAAAAGACTCTATAGTTCCCATATTTGGAATACCATTACCTGGCCTAAAAAATTAATTAATAACAATTCTTTAATATCAAATAATCCTATCAGTATTCAAATTCCTTGATTCCTCAATTTTTTAATAGTGACACAGTTTGATGAGGAAAGTGATGCTCACAGAATTAATAACTTCCTAAGCCATATATTTGATACCTAGCAGTATAATAAGTTTCTCACTTGAAGGCTTGATCCTCTTTATATATAGCACAGCTACCTTTTCACCATGTTTAGAAAAGGTCCACATATATATTTTTAAACTTTTTCTTTACAAAAGCGGCCTTTTCTTTCTTTTTTTAGTACTTCATTGCCAGTTAAATAACCTTAAAAGTGGTCCAGTGTTTGGCACCTGAGGTAGGCTTTTATTAGAGTATTAATCACTCAGTGCCTAATATCACAAAGTAGGTGCAAGCATAAGAAACTAAGGAAATAAACTTGTGTGCTGTCTGTTCTGATGTAGTATCTACTATTACTCATACTGGGGCCTCCTCAAGGGCACCACAGTTGAAGTAAAATGATATGATGAAGATGATGATGATAAGAGCAACAACAATGCTCTAAGGAGAGACAAGGCTGGTCCCCTTTGGATGAAAGAAGGATTACTAAGATGTTTACGAAGAGCTTTAAACTTCTTAGGAGGAAAAGCATTAGTATCATCAAACTGCCCAAGTCAATTCTGGAAAGGTAAATGCGTTGTGAGACTAAATCCCTCCCCGCCCCCCCGGCCCCACCCTCAGCAACTCTGTTTCAATACCTAATACTGTGTGAGACAAAAGAAAGTAAAACATAAATCTTGCAGCCATCACAAACAGTCGCCTACAAGTATCTGATACATTTTTAAAAATAGATATAACTGTAAAGGATCTCTTTTATATGTCTTAAGATACTTTCGGGGATTTTTAAAAAATATAACAATGAAATTAAGAGCTGCTCAAAAATAATCTTCAAAGTTACAGAACACAAATCAAACAAAAAACAAAATAGATTCCTTTATACTGACCTTCAAAAATATTGTTCTAAGTTCGGCTGGATCTGCTCTCTTGGTTAAAGCCACCTATAAACAAACATAAAAATGTTTATGTTATTAGAACAAAGCTGAGAAATCAAGCTAGCAGACTGAAAGAAAATAAACTCCAGGTTAGAAATCAGTGGATTTCATTTTTACACTTAAAGCACTAAATTTCCCCAGTGCATAAACTACTCTCTGGATTTTAAATTAAGCCTCCTTATGTGGCTTCTAGAATGATAACATTCTGTGCAAAAAACCAGTAAAGCTCCTAATATGTAGTGTTTAATATATACCATTGTTTTTCCAAAATGAATAAGAAAAAAAAGAAAAGTTGAAACAGATTTGTAACCACCTGGCATTTTAAACTACACTCCAGAGTGACCCACACCTTTCATAGGCGAATATTAAAGTACAACTTGTTCGTTAACTATGTAAGAGAACATAGTTCTTAGAGAAGTTAGTGAGCAAGGCAAACAATATTAACAGAAGGGAATTACTTCCCACAGTTCCACAATGGACAGGCGTGAATGCCCAGCTATCTGGTCATGCCAAGCAGTCTCCTCCTCTCCCCTACTTTTAAGAAACCAGAAGTCTCCAATTATACAGCACTGAGAAATATAACCATTGTTTTGTAATAACTTTAAACGGAGTACAATCTATAAAAAATATTGAATAGCAACGTTGTACACCTGAAACTAATAATGTAAATCAACTATACTTCAACGAAAAAAAAAATCCTAAGTCTCCATATGTATGACTATTATTTACCACATTCTAGAATACAAGGGACTATGGTTAGCTTTCAGAGCAAAGTTTGACAGATTAGCTCAGAATAGGTGTTGTGCTTAATTCTCCAGCCCACAAAGTCCAAAAACATCATTGGGGAAAAAGAAGACAAACTTGAACATGGCTGCCCCAGGCCAACACAAAAGAGTCCTTATGTGGAACCAAACAGTAGGCTTATTCAGCGTCCCATCACCCCATCCTGCTGGCAAAAACTATCAGGAGACTGAATTCTCACCAAGCACAGCGTCACCCCACGATACAGCCAAGGAGGGGTTCCTGGAACCACCCCAATACTGGAGCCATGTCACTATCCATGGGGAGATTTATGCAAATTGTTCTAAATCCTGTGTGTTTGCAAATGCTCTTCTGAGACCTTTGGACAATGAGTTCTCTGTCTCAAAATATGTAACTGCCTGAGCTTCTTGGCCTGCCACTGTCAGGAGTAATTTTATTAACTAATCACTGGAATAGGAGAGATAGTTTTCCTGAAACCAGTTAGTTGGTCACCTTGTTTCCCAAAGCAAGACGGATAACTCTTAACTCCAGCTGAGTACTTGTAACCACCAATGCTATTTTTATCCATAAGAATTTGTAATCTCTTTAAAATCCTCAATTAGTGAGTGTTCTTTGCTGTTCAATTAACGAGAAGAAAACAGACTGCTAACCAACCTATGACTGATGATAGTGCTAAAAGTCTCAGAAGATCCCCTCCCTTTGGGTCTATATTCTGAGAAAGGTGGCATAGGCCAAACACTATTGGAGAAGATGAGCCAGCATGAAATGCCTCCATCCTCTCCTTTAAGAGCAAAGAAATTCCCTTCGAGTTCTACATCTCAAGACCATAACAGTTTTTTAAAAGGCCTACGGTGACTCAGCACTTAATTGGGCTTCCTTTTAAAAGCAAAGGTAAGTTTCCACAAAGTGAACTATTCTTGCTCCATCTGCATAACACATCCTTTAAAATCAAATTAATTCACCATGCCACACACTTCATAAAGCCTTCCCTGAGCGACGCAGTTTCAGAGTGAACTTCCCCCACCCTAAATTCCCACAGCGTTCTTTTACTTACTAATCCCAAAATGCACCACCAGGACTACACCTCTGTGAGAGAAAGAAAGCTTTCACTCTGTAACTCTCCCAGGGTGGAAGGCACAGGAGAAAACAATCCATATAGTGGCCCAGCACTTTTAAGTCAGGTCACCTGATGTGTACAGAACACTTCATAGTTACAGTTAAGTTACAGTTACACTTAAGTTACAGTTAGACATGCCAGCGTTCTGAAGGTGTACTGAGATGGAGTCTACCTGGTGGCAAAACCAAGAGCTAGCAAGTTCTGTGAACTGGAAAAAGGGAGCCAAGAAATGTAGCCTCCCTTTTTAAGCCAACTCAGAACACCTGCTCGGCAAGCGCAAGTTGCATCACCTGACAATCCTTAGTTCATTGGGCTTCTTAGAAGATTCATCAAACTCTAGATTTTTTCCAAAAGGCTAATTTTCATTGTTTTATATACATGTATATATTTCTCATATACTAATAGCACACAATACAATTCTCATATACTAGTAAATATCTGTAAATATTTACAGATACTATTCTTACAATCTGATGGCCTGATTTGCTTTATCATTACTCTTCTGAATTTGCGTTTATAAGAATAGATGCCACCATTAAAACAAAATATTTATATCAAGAGATTTAAATACAGTAATTTTCAAACAGTTAGGGAGTAAATCACCAAGAAGAAAAAGGATTATTGGCAGATGACTACGAATTATCACCATTTACTACTTAATTCAATAGAGAATTTTATACACAAGCACAAAACATTCACACCAAGTGGAGGTTAAGGGAGAAGGGGGGGAGAACTGGAAAAACTAGGCATTATATGTTTTTCCATAAACTGGGAGAAGTTAACCTTTGTTTAAAGACAGTATAAAATTTCAGGTCAATTCCCCAAATCTATGTTCCATGGGGCAGAATCTGAAAAACACTGAATATGTAAAATTTTTGATAAGACAAACATTATAAATAACAGCAATAGCATTTGCAAAACACATATACTAGCTAGGTACATCCCAAATACAAAAATAAAAACAGCCAAAAATAACAACTTCAATGACTGGTTTAAAAGTGGGGGGCAGTGGGAAGTATGGCAAGGAAAACCAGAAAGATAAAGTGTGAATTCTATGCTCTGCAAGTGAACCTTGACTGATACAATCAGTAACTCTAAAAGAAATTCCCCCCAAACAGTTACCATTAACTGGAGAAGAACAAAAGAAAGAGGGGGTCTCAACACATTTAAGAAAAATAATTTTTCACTGACTTCACTGAGCCACTCATTCCTCATCCTACAGTTTCCCTA
>NW_006776799.1:2470460-2470959 GCF_000442215.2 Lipotes vexillifer
CCCTACATTCTAATAAATGAAGAGAAGATCCGAGCTTCAAGATGGCGGAAGAGTAAGACGCAGAGATCACCTTCCTTCCCACAAATACATCAGAAATACATCTACGTGTTTAACTCCTACAAAACACCTACTGAACGCTGGCAGGAGACCTCAGACCTCCCAAAAGGCAAAAAAACTCCCCACGTACCTGGGTAGGGCAAAAGAAAAACGAATAAACAGAGACAAAAGAATAGGGACGGGACCTGCACCAGTGGGAGGGAGCTGTGAAGGAGGAAAGGTCTCCACACACTAGGAAGCCCCTTCGCGGGCAGAGATTGCGGGAGGCGGAGCGGGGAGCTTCGGAGCCGCGGGGGAGAGCGCAGCAACGGGGGCGCGGAGGGCAAAGCGGGGAGATTCCCGCACAGAGGGTCGGGGCCGACCGGCGCTCACCAGCCCGAGAGGCTTGTCTGCTCACCCGCCGGGGCGGGCGGGGCTGGGAGCTGAGGCTCGGGCTTCGGTC
>NW_006776799.1:2471428-2504855 GCF_000442215.2 Lipotes vexillifer
TGAGGGGCCCAGGGCCCCCTAACCAGCCGCTCCTTTAACCCCCTCCTGTCTGGGTGATGAACAGACGCCCTCTGGCGACCTACACGCACAGGCGGGGCCAAATCCAAAGCTGAATCCCGGGAGCTGTGTGAACAAAGAGAAAGGGAAATCTCTCCCAGCAGCCTCAGGAGCAGCGGATTAAATCTCCACAATCAACTTGAGGTACCTGCATCTGTGGAATACCTGAATAGACAACGAATCATCCCAAATTGAGGAGGTGGACTTTGGGAGAAACGATATACATATTTTTTTTCTCTTTTTGTGAGTATGTGAATGCTTCTGCATGTGATTCTGTCCGTATAGCTTTGCTTTTACCATTTGTCCTAGGGTTATGTCTGTCCATTTTTTTGGTTTCTCTTGGTTTCTTTAGTATAGTTTTTAGCGTTTGTTATGATTGGTGAATTTCTTTTTTGATTTGCTTGCTCTCTTCTCTCTTTCATTCTTTCTTTTTTTATTACTTTAATTTTTTTCTTAATAATTATCTTTTATTTTAATAACTTTTATTTTTTCTTTCTTTCCTTTTTTCTCCCTTTTATTCTGAGCCATGTGGATGACAGGGTCTTGGTGCTCCGGCCGGGCGTCAGGCCTGTGCCTCTGAGGTGGGAGAGCTGAGTTCAGGATATTGGTCCACCAGAGACCTCCGAGCTCCATGTAATATCAAATGGCAAAAGTCTCCCAGAGATCTCCATCTCAACCAAAGACCCAGCTCCACTCAACGAACAGCAAGCTACAGTGCTGGAAACCCTATGCCAAACAACCAGCAAGACAGGAACACAACTCCACCCGTTAGCAGAGAGGCTGCCTAAAATCATAATAAGGTCACAGACACCCCAAAACACACCACCAGACATGGACCTGCCCACCAGAAAGATAAGATCCAGCCTCAGCCACCAAAACACAGGCACTAGTCCCCTCCACTAGGAAGCCTACACAACCCACTGAACCAACTTTAGCCACTGGGGACAGACACCAAAAACAACGGGAACTACGAACCTGCAGCCTGCAAAAAGGAGACCCCAAACACAGTAAGATAAGCAAAATGAGAAGACAGAGAAACACACAGCAGATGACGGAGCAAGGTAAAAACCCACCAGACCGAACAAATGAAGAGGAAATAGGCAGTCTACCTGAAAAAGAATTCAGAATAATGATAGTAAAGATGACCCAAAATCTTGGAAATACAATACACAAAATGCAAGAAACATTTAACAAGGACCTAGAAGAACTAAAGAGCAAACAAAAAATGATGAACACCACAATAAATGAAATTAAAAATTCTCTAGAATGAACCAATAGCAGAATAACTGAGTCAGAAGAACAGATAAGTGACCTGGAAGATAAAAGAGTGGAAATAACTACTGCAGAGCAGAATAAAGAAAAAAAGAATGAAAAGAATTGAGGACAGTCTCAGAGACCTCTGGGACAACATTAAACACACCAACATTCGAATTATAGGGGTCCCAGAAGAAGAGAAAAAGCAAGGGACTGTGAAAATATTTGAAGAGATTATAGTTGAAAACTTCCCTAATATGGGAAAGGAAATAGTTAATCAAGTCCAGGAAGTGCAGAGAGTCCCATACAGGATAAATCCAAGGAGAAACACGCCAGGACACATATTAATCAAACTATCCAAAATTAAATACAAAGAAAAAATATTAAAAGCTGTAAGGGAAAAACAAATAACATACAAAGGAAACCCCATAAGGTTAACAGCTGATCTTTCAGCAGAAACTCTGCAAGCCACAAAGGAGTGGCAGGACAAATTTAAAGTGATGAAAGGGAAAAACCCACAACCAATATTACTCTACCCAGCAAGGATCTCATTCAGATTCAATGGAGAAATTAAAACCTTTACAGACAAGCAAAAGGTAAGAGAACACAGCACCACCAAACCAGCTTTACAACAAATGTTAAAGGAACTTCTCTAGGCAGGAAACACAAGAGAAGGAAAAGACCTACAAAATAAAACCCCAAACAATTAAGAAAATGGTAATAGGAACATACATATCGATAATTACCTTCAATGTAAATGGATTAAATGCTCCCACCAAAAGATATAGACTGGCTGGATGGTTACAAAAACAAGACGCATGTATATGCTGTCTACAAGAGACCCACTTCAGATCTAGGGACACATACAGATGGAAAGTGAGGGGATGGAAAAAGATATTCCATGCAAATGTAGATCAAAAGAAAGCTGGAGTAGCAATTCTCATATCAGACAAAATAGACTTTCAAATAAAGACTATTACAAGAGACAAAGGAGGACACTACATAATGATCAAGGGATTGATCCAAGAAGAAGATATAACAATTGTAAATATTTATGCACCCAACATAAGGAGCACCTTAATACATAAGGCAAATGCTAACAGCCATAAAAGGGGAAATCGACAGTAACACAATCGTAGTAGGGGATTTTTTAAAAATAAATTATTTATTTATTTTTGGCTGTGTTGGGTCTTCATTTCTGTGCGAGGGATTTCTCTAGTTGCAGCGAGCGAGGGCCACTCTTCATCGTGGTGCGCGAGTCTCTGTCACGGCATCTCTTGTTGCGGAGCACAGGCTCCAGACACGCAGGCTCATTAGTTGTGGCTCACGGGCCTAGTTGCTCCATTGCATGTGGGATCTTCCCAGACCAGGGCTCGAACCCATGTCTCCTGCATTGGCAGGCAGATTCTCAACCCATAGTAGGGGATTTTAACACCCCACTTTCACCAATGGACAGATCATCCAAAATGAAAATAAATAAGGAAACACAAGCTCTAAATGATACATTACACAAGATGGACTTAATTGTTACTTATAGGACATTCAATCCAAAACAACAGAATACACTTTCTTCTCAAGTGCTGATGGAACATTCTCCAGGATAGATCATACCTTGGGTCATAAATCAAGCCTTGGTAAATTGAAAAATATTGAAATCGTATCAAGTATGTTTTCTGACCACAATGCTATGAGACTAAATATCAATTACAGGAAAAAATCTGTAAAAAATACAAACACATGGAGGCTAAACAATACACTACTTAATAACCAAGAGATCACTGAATAAATCAAAGAGGAAATCAAAAAATACCTAGAAACAAATGACAATGAAAACATGACGACCCAAAACCTATGGGATGCAGCAAAAGCAGTTCTAAAAGGGAAGTTTATAGCAATACAATCCTACCTCAAGAAACAAGAAACATCTCAAATAAACAACCTAACCTTACAGTTAAAGCAATTAGAGAAAGAAGAACAAAAGAACCCCAAAGTTAGCAGAAGGAAAGAAATCATATAGATCAGATCAGAAATAAATGAAAAAGAAATGAAGGAAACAATAGCAAAGATCAATAAAACTAAAAGCTGGTTCTTTGAGAAGATAAACAAAATTGATAAACCATTAGGCAGACTCATTAAGAAAAAAAGGGAGAAGACTCAGATCAATAGAATTAGAAATGAAAAAGAAGTAAAAACTGACGCTGCAGAAATGCAAAGGATCATGAGCGATTACTACAAGCAACTACATGCCAATAAAATGGACAACCTGGAACAAATGCACAAATTCTTAGAAATGCACAACCTGCCGAGACAGAACCAGGAAGAAATACAGAATATGAACAGACCAATCACAAGCACTGAAATTGAAACTGTGATCAAAAATCTTCCAACAAACAAAAGCCCAGGACCAGATGGCTTCACAGGCGAATTCTATCAAACATTTAGAGAAGAGCTAACACTTATCCTTCTCAAACTCTTCCAAAATATAGCAGAGGGAAGAACACTCCCAAACTCATTCCACGAGGCCACCATCACCCTGATATCAAAACCAGACAAAGATGTCACAAAGAAAGAAAACTACAGGCCAATATCACTGATGAACATAGATGCAAAAATCCTCAACAAAATACTAGCAAACAGAATCCAACAGCACATTAAAAGGATCATACACCATGATCAAGTGGGGTTTATCCCAGGAATGCAAGGATTCTTCATTATATGCAAATCAATCAATGTGATGCACCATATTAACTGAAGAATAAAAACAATATGATGATCTCAATAGATGCAGAAAAAGCTTTCAACAAAATTCAAAACCCATTTATGATAAAAATCCTCCAGAAAGTAGGCATAGAGGGAACTTACCTCAACATAATAAAGGCCATATATGACAAACCCACAGCCAACATAGTCCTCAGTGGTGAAAAACTGAAACCATTTCCAATAAGATCAGGAACAAGACAAGGTTGCCCACTCTCACCACTATTATTCAACATAGTTTTGGAAGTTTTAGCCACAGCAATCAGAGAAGAAAAAGAAATAAAAGGAATCCAAATCAGAAAAGAAGAAGTAAAGTTGTAACTGTTTGCAGATGACATGATACTATACATAGAGAATCCTAAAGATGCTACCAGAAAACTACTAGAGCTAATCAATGAATTTAGTAAAGTAGCAGTATACAAAATTAATGCACAGAAATCTCTTGCATTCCTATACACTAATGATGAAAAATCTAAAAGTGAAATTAAGGAAATACTCCCATTTACCACTGCAACAAAAAGAATAAAATACCTAGGAATAAATAAGACACTGATGAAAGAAATGAAAGATGATACAAACAGATGGAGAGATAGACCATGTTCTTGGAGTGGAAGAATCAACATTGTGAAAATGACTATACTACCCAAAGTAATATACAGATTCAATGCAATCCCTATCAAACTACCAATAGCATTTTTCACAGAACTAGAACAAAAAATTTCACAATTTGTATGGAAACACAAAAGACCCCGAGTACCCAAAGCAATCTTGAGAAAGAAAAATGGAGCTGGGGGAGTCAGGCTCCCTGACTTCAGACTATACTACAAAGCTACAATAATCAAGACAGTATGGTACTGGCATAAACACAGAAATATAGATCAATGGAACAGGATAGAAAGCCCAGAGATAAACCCACGCACATATGGTCACCTTATCTTTGATAAAGGAGACAAGAATATACAATGGAGAAAATACAGCCTCTTCAATCAGTGGTGCTGGGAAAACTGGACAGCTACATGTAAAGGAATGAAATTAGAACACTTCCTAACAGCATACACAAAAAAAACCTCAAAATGGATTAAAGGCCTAAATGAAAGGCCAGACACTATAAAACTCTTAGAGGAAAACGTAGGCGGAACACTCTATGACATAAATCACAGCAAGATCCTTTTTGACCAACCTCCTAGAGAAATAGAAATAAAAACGAAGTAAACACATGGGACCTAATGAAACTTAAAAGCTTTTGCACAGCAAAGGAAACCATAAACAAGACCAAAAGACAACCCTCAGAATGGGAGAAAATATTTGCAAACGAAGCAACTGACAAAGGATTAATCTCCAAAATGTAAAAGCAGCTCATGCAGCTCAATATCAAAAAAACAAACAACCCAATCCAAAAATGGGCAGAAGACCTAAACAGACATTTCTCCAAAGACATACAGATTGCCAATAAACACATGAAAGAATGCTCAGCATCATTAATCATTAGAGAAATGCAAATCAAAACTACAATGAGGTATCACCTCACACAACGCAGAATGGCCATCATCAAAAAAATCTACAAACAATAAATGCTGGAGAGGATGTAGAGAAAAGGGAACCCTCTTGCACTGTTGGTGGGAATGTAAATTGATACAGCCACTATGGAGAACAGTATGGAGGAGCCTTAAAAAACTAAAAATAGAACAACCATACGACCCAGCAATCCCACTACTGGGCATATACCCTGAGTAAACCAGAATTCAAAAAGAGTGATGCACCACAATGTTCACTGCAGCTATATTTACCATAGCCAAGACGTGGAAGCAACCTAAGTGTCCATCAACAGATCAATGGATAAAGAAGATGTGGCACATATATACAATGGAATATTACTCAGCCATAAAAAGAAACAAAATTGACTTATTTGTAGTCAGGTGATGGACCTAGAGTCTGTCATACAGAGTGAAGTAAGTCAGAAAAAGAAAAACAAATACAGTATGGTAACACATATATATGGAATCTAAAAAAAAAAAATGGTCATGAAGAACCTAAGGGCAGGATGGGAATAAAGATGCAGACATAGTAAAGAATGGACTTGAGGACCCGGGGAGGGGGAAGGGTAAGCTGGGACAAAGTGAGAGAGTGGCATGTACATATATACACTACCTAATGTAAAACCGATAGCTAGTGGGAAGCAGTCACATAGCACAGGGAGATCAGCTCGGTGCTTTGTGACCACCTAGAGGGGTGGAATAGGGAGGGTGGGAGGGAGGGAGACGCAAGAGGGAGGGGATATGGGGATATATGTATATGTATAGCTGATTCACTTTGTTATAAAGCAGAAAGTAACACACCATTGTAAAGCAATTATACTCCAATAAAGATGTTAAAAAATAAATAAATAAATGAAGAGCAGTCATTATAAAAAAGTTACTGAAATATAAATTAATACACAGACAAAATGCCATGTTAAGCATTCTTCAAACCACAACCTTACTGTGTAATCAACTCTCAAATGTTCATATCACTCAACAGTTGACTTATAAAGCACCAGACACCACAAATGTTAACCTGCTGAGTAATTAGGCAAGTGGGTAATTTCAGGGATGCCGGAGATATTTATCTGAAGGATTCAGTAGCTTGTGAAATGTGTTGTAGACAAACATTAAACAGTAATAAAGCCACATCACCATTAAAATTCTGTATGAAGAAGAGCACAGCAGTTAAGAAATGAGTGGTGGTGTTTTAGCTGTGGGTTCTGTTAGGTCAAAATAACTTTAAATGCTCTAATTTTAGATTTTATTATTATTGTTATTAAGCTAAAGCTAACATTCCAGTAAATGTTCCCAAGACTAAAAATTTGACAAGAGGCAGTATAAGTCTTTTCTGAAATAGACATTTGTCTGTTTATATTTTCAACTCCTTAATGGTGAAAGAGATGCTTGCTCACCCTGTCATAAGCAAACATCACCACGTTTAGAGTAAAGATTTGGGTTCCAATGTATTGCTAACTTGGTGATCTTGGACAAGTCAGTTACCATCTCCAAGTTTTAATTTCCTCATCTATAAAAAGGGCAAAATGACAAAATCTACTTATCTGTTTCATAAAGTTAGTATCTTAAGGATTCATTAGAATGAAGAAAAAGTGCTCTGTGAATCCTAAAATGATACATAAGGTTGGCAGTGATTAATAGCTACTCTTAAAAAATGTAAGCTGTAAACACAGTTATATGATATTTCCAATCCCAAATATGAAAGGAAGACGAGGAGGTAGGTCCAACATGTATCCAACTTAGAAACAGGCAATAAAAGGTAACAGGCTAAGGAGAAAAACAGTATATTAAAATTCTATTGGATGATCACAGTCATGTTGGGAAGCCTGGAGAATCAGCTTAAGGCTAAGGCACCACCAGTGATGCCCAAAACTATCCTAGAATCACCTGGTGAGAAATGTACCTCCAATCCCACAACAAAAGCAGGTTGCCTAGGCTGCCTATCATGTCAGCCGAAATGGAAACTTCACACACAAGCTGCTTCCTTGTGTTGCCGTCTTCCAAATCAAAGTCACACATGAGCATCCAATTGGCAAAGCTAGATCACATGCTTGTGCCCTGGCTGCAGGGAAAGATGGGAACTGAGTTTTGACTCATAGGTTCTAGCAGGCAGGCCTTGTAATGTGGGGATTTTCTCCATCATAGGAAAGGTAGTCAAAAGATGATGGGGAGACTTCTGGTTTCCAGTCCGGCATGTAAGGGGCTTAGAAGTTGCCAGTCTGTCCTAAAAATAAGTAAAAAGCTTAAAAATTGAAAAATCAACTATTCTCCCCAGATCCATCAGAGGAGTGACGTCACCAAGCAAACCACTGCCCCCCAACAGGGAGAAACAGAAAGGGAGAACCAGAGGATCATAATGACCAATTGCTGGAGGTTCAGTGTGGACAAGAAAAGACTTAAAAAACTCTAGGTGGATCTAGACATAGTGGATTCCCCACACTTTTGTGAATGTTACCTCCTGGAACTCAACCTGGTTCTCAGTGAATGTCAGAGAAGAATCACCTGGCATTTCCAGTAGGAGGAAAGGAAAAGGAACCAAGCTGAAATGCATTAGAGCATTCTGTTCTTTATAAGAAGGTCTGCCTCAGAAGAAATTATTTCAGAGGAGTCTAACCCACTGGAGTAATACCAGAGCCAGCTGACCACAGGGAAGGCAAATACCCAACTCCAGCCACCTCCAGCCATCCTCTCCCACCTGAGCGGAAGAAAAAATTGAGAAACACTTGTGAAGTACACTGTCCAGGGGCACAGGCTCTCTAATGGACTGAGACGTAGTCATAGGACTGACTAGGAACACTTCCTTTCCCTCTACACCCTACGCCCACATTACCAAAGGACTAGTTATAGCAGTTCCTTTTATCCAGTACATCATGTCTGGCTATCAAGAAAAAATTACAAAGCATACCAAAAGGCAAAAATACACAATTTGAAGAGACAGAGCAAGCATCAAAACCAGACTCAAATATGTCTGGAATATTGAGATTATCAGACTAGGAATTTAAAACAACTGATTAATATGCTAAGGGCTGTGATGGATAAGGTAGACAACATGCAAGATGAGATCAGCAATGTAAGCAGAAAAATGGAAATTCTAAGGAAGAACTAAAAAAGAATGCTAGAGATCAAAAATACTGTAACAGTGATGAAGAATGCCTTTGCTGGACTTATTAGTAGACTGGATACAACTGAGGAGAAAATCTCTGAGTCTGATGATATTTCAATAGAAATCTCCAAAACTGAAAAGCAAAGAGAAAAAAAACTGAAAGTAAACAAATAAACAAAAAAACAAACAAAAAAAACAGAACAATATCCAAGACTGTGGGACAACTACAAAAAGTGTAATATACATGTAATGGGAATACCAGAAGGAGAAGAAAGGACCAGAAGGAATATCTGAAATAATAATGATTCAGAATTTCCACCCAATCAATGTCAGATACCAAACCACAGATACACAAAGATCAGATACACCAATGAAGATAATCAAAATCACTTTAAACATCAACGTCCCAATTAATTAAAAGACAGATTGTTAGAATGCATCAAAAAAATAAGACCCAACTATATGACATCTACAAAAAAAAATTTTAAATATAAAGACACATATAGATCAAAATAAATGAACAGAGAAAGATACACCATGCACACACTAATTAAAAGAGAGCAGAGGAGTTATATTACTTTCAGACAGAGCCCATTTTAAAGCAAGGAAAGTTAACAGGGATAAACAGGGGCATTATATAATGATAAAGGGGTCAATTCTCCAAAAAGACATAATAATCCTCAATCTAACAGAATAGAAAGCCTAGAAATAGACCTTCATAAATACAGCCAACTGATCTTTGACAAAGGATCAAAGATAGTCTCTTCAACAAATGGTACTGTACATTGATATGCAAAAAATGATTCTAGACACAGACCTTACACCGTTAACAAAAATTAACTCAAAATGGATCACAGACCTAAATGTAAAACTCTTAGAAGACAACAAAGGAGAAAACTTAGATGGCCTTGGGGCTTGATGATGATTTTTTGGATATAACACCAAAGGCATGATCCATGATAGGCTGGACTTCAATAAAATGGACATTTCCACTCTGTGAAAGACACTGTCAAGAGAATGTAAAGATAAGCCAACACTTGGATAAAGTATTTGCACAAGAATAGCCAACAAATGGGGCTTCCCTGGTGGCGCAGTGGTTGAGAGTCCACCTGCCGATGCAGGGGACACAGGTTCGTGCCCTGGTCTGGGAAGATCCCACATGCCGCGGAGCGGCTGGGCCGGTGAGCCATGGCCGCTGAGCCTGCGCGTCCAGAGCCTGTGCTCCGCAACGGGAGAGCCCACAACAGTGAGAGGCCCACGTACCGCAAAAACAAAAACAAAAACAAAAAAAGAATAGCCAATAAATGACTGTTACCCAAGATATACAAAGAACTGTTAAAACTCAACAATAAGAAAACAAACAACTCAATTAAGATTAAAATATGGGCCAAAGACCTTAACAGACACCTCACCAAAGAATTTATACAGATACCAAATAAGCATATGAAAAGATGCTCCACATCTTCAGTCATCAGGAAAATACAAATTAAAACAACAATGAAATACCACTACATACCCACTAGAATGGCCAAAATCCAGAACACTGACAATATCAAATGCTGATGAAGATGTGCAGCAAAAGGAACTTGCATTGTTTGCTGATGAGAATGCAAAATGGCACAGCCACTTTGGAAGACAAATTGGAGGTTCTTACAAAACTAAACATACTCTTACCATTCGATCCAGCATGCTGCTAAGTATTCACCCAAAGGTGTTGAAAACTACATCCACACAAAAACCTGGATGGATGGATGTTTACAGCAGCTCTATTCCTAACTGTCAAAAGCTGGAAGCAACCAAGATGTCTTTCAGTCAGTGAACAGATAAACTGTGGTATACCCAGACAATAGAATATCATTAAGCACTAAAAAATGAGCTATCAACCGATGACAAGACATGAAGGAAACGTAAATGCATATTACTAAGTGAAAGAAGCCAATCTGAAAAGGCTACATACTGTACGGTTCCAACTATATGACATTCTGGAACAGGAAAAACTATGGAGACAGTAAAAAGATCAGTAGTTGCCAGGGTTTGGCAAATAGGGAAGGAAAACAGGCAGAGCATAGACTTTTGGAGCAGTGAAAAGACTCTGTATGAAACTATAATGATGGATACATATCATTATAAAATGTGTTCACAGACTGTTCAACATCAAGAGTCAACTTTAATGTAAACCATGGACTTTGAGTGATAATGATATGTCACTGTAGGTTCATCAATTGTAACAAATGTACCATTCTGATGGGGGGATGATGATAATGCGGGAGAGGTTATGCATGTGCGGGGGGCGGCCAGGAGGAGTACAGGAAATCTCTGAACCTTTCTTTAAATTTTGCTATGAACCTAAAACCACTCCAAAACAATAATAATAATAATAAAGTCTATTTTTTAAAAAGATCATGGGTAGCCAGGACCATCAAGATGAAACTAAGCAGGCAGAGTCACTAGGCACACATCTGTATAATCTCCCTTTCTTTGAATCCTTGAAGTAGGTTGGATTCTTTTCCTTTGTAGTTGAGAAAACTGCAGGTCAAAGAGCTGATGAGCCCCGGGCCCCATGCCTTTCCCCCAGGGCCACAACCTAATACAGTCAAGTTGCCTTAGACCAGGGCTTCTCAACCTTGGCCGTGCTGTTTTGGGTCAGATCATTCTTTGTTATAGAGGGCTGTCGGGCACATCGTAGGATGTTTAGCAACATCCCTGGTCTGTAATCACTAGATGCCAGTAGCAACCCCTTCTCCCAGATGTGACAACAACAGTGTCTCCAGACATTACCAAATCTCCCCTGGGGGCAAAACTACCCTGCCCCCAGGGGAGAACCGCTGCCTGAGACAGCGCCACTCCACTTGCTCGTTCATGCAACACGATCGCCTATGGGAAGCCTCCGATGTACAAGGCACTGAAGGGACAACGCCAAATAACCAGAGAACCTGCCCCCTGAGGGGGAACGACAGACTTATCAACGAGTGCTTGGTACAAAGTGTGTGACGCTATATGCTATCACAAATCAGAGTGCTAACTCTGGTAACTCTTGGAGTCAGGGGTGGCAGAGGTAAGGTCTTGGAGCTGGGTTATTTATTACTGACTACAGCAGTTTACACAGACTAGTTAACTTTTACTGGGCCCTTAACTCTATGCTAGGCATGTGCTAAAGGCTTTATGCCTGATCTCACTTAAACATTACTAAAACTATTCAAGGTGAAAAGTCATTAACATCCCAGTCTCCAGATGAGGAAGTTGCGGCATGTAAGACACTTAGTCTTAAATGAGTAGTAGTAAATCACGGAGCCAAAAATGACCCTAGAGCCCAGGTCATCTTCATACTAATTATACTACCTCGAGGATGTGCCAGGAATTTGGCAATCAAAGATGGGGACTTTAAGCTATCCTTATGAATGGTGCTACTGGACAACATTACAGGTGAAAGCCCCTTAAAATAAAGTTTTTCTGATTTGGTATTTATCATACATAAATACCCGTGGTTCAGTGGAAGCCAGATTTACCTAATGGAGAATATTATTCTCAGTATTATATGCTGAACTCAGTCTCAATTTTTTTAAAGCATCAAGGTTACAGTGTAATTAGCAACCAGCTACAATTGTAATTACCACTCCCAATATAATTTGTTACATATTAGCAAGTGTCAAATTACTACTGCTCCTTAAATGAATAAAAACTGTGCTGTTCTGAAGACTGGGGTGTATATTCCTGATGGGGAACAAAGGAATATAAAAAGTATATGACATATTTATAAAGTGCTGAAAGGTTCTACTTAGGAGATCACAAGTTGCGGGAGCCCAGATAATGCCACAGAAAGGTAAAATGGCTGAGAGAATAGCTAACTTATTAGATGCAGAGAAGAGAGAGCAGCAAATCAAAGGACAACAGAAAGTTGCTTTCACTAAATAATACCTCACCTGTTCAAAATTCTGCTGTGCATCAACATCATATAATTGAAGAATAGTCAAGAACCCAGGAGGAAGTTAAAAGAAAATGCACAGGAGCCCTCTGCACAGCGGGGATCCTCGTCCCAGAGACTGGGCACAATTTCACTGGAGCAACCCCTCCTCTTTCCTCTCCCACAATTTTCAACATGACTCTAAGCAAGTGCTCTGGTTCCAAACCCCTCTGGAAGCCCACACTTCTGTAAAGCTTACTATGTCCAGGCCTGGCTCTGAGCTTTAGAAACATGAGCATATTGACCCTCCCAATAACCCGGGAAGTGAAAACCACCATGCCCTGTTTACAGATGAGGAAACTGAGGTAGAGAGAGGTAGAGTAACTTGCCCAGAGCCATAATTTGAACAGAGTCCATGATTTTAATCATATGTAATAATGACTTTCAGAAGGAAAAAAGAGAGAACAGGAGATTAAGAAAGCAGAGAACCTAGAGATTAAAGAAAATTAGGTCATATCAACCAACTGCAATGCCTGGGCCTTATTTAGATGACAATTCAAAAAACAATTAAAAAAATTGTAAGACAATAGGGGAAATATGTAAAAATGTGTAAACTAAAATTTTTTTAGATGTGACAATGATATTTTGGTTGTGCATTTAAAAAATCTTTTTTAGAGATACACAGTGATATTCACAGATATGATGTTGGGGATCTGCTTTGAAAACCTCAGAGGGATGAGAGGACAAGAGAGGGTGTAGTATAAATTAAATAACATCTGTCATAAACTGGTAATTACTGAAACTGGTTAGAAAGGGACATGGGAGTTTGTTACACTGTTCTAATTTTTTATGGAAAATTTCCATAATGAGAAGTTTAATAAATGCTACTATTTTTTTAAGGCTTAAGTCAAATGCCAATTCCTCCTGGAAGATTTCCAGATTCTCTAACCAGATTTCCCTCATAGAATGCTATTTACACCTACTTTTATGGACTTTGCAAATGGACATCTGAATTCTGACTCTATTGCTAACCAGCAATATGACTTCCTATTTTCTCACCTGTTACAGAGAGAGAGTGAGTGAGAATCAGGATTGAATGAAAGTAGCATACTCTGGGACATAATCTAGCAGTGCCTTGCTTGCCAGTTTGTTGTAGCCTTTCCATATTCATAGCGGCCCAGCTGACTGAGTCATCAGTGGACAGCTGAGCCCTAAGGGAAGGCTCTCTTGGCTTTCTGAACTAATCAGAGCTCCTCTTAAGAATCTGAGCCAGCAGAGGGTCTGGGCTGAGCTGGCAGTAGGGCATGCTGGCTGATGAAGTGGCACTAGTGAAGGTTCATGACCTCCTGGGATTGAACAACAACAACAAAAATTAAACTGGTTTCCTACCTTTCATCTGACATCAAACATGAGTGGTTTCTTATGTAATACTAAGAGGGAAAGCTGTGTTTAAACATGATAGACAAACCAGAATGCAGAAACCATACAGGAAAAGATTAATAAATGTGTAACATAAAAAGTTTTAAAAATCAAAAGTGTGTATGAACCCATTAAACATCAAACAACTGCAAAAAATAAACATATAAATAATGTGTAACAGGACAAAAGGCCAAAGTTCTTAATTTAAAAGCGCTCTTAGAACAAGTCAATATGAGAAGGCAAATAACCCAATGGAAAGCTGGGCAAAGGTCAAGACCAGGCTCTTCTTAAACTGCTGGTGGACACCAAAATGGGCTAACAAAAACCTCGAAGAAGCACCATTAGGAAACCAGGAGCTGAGCTTTTACTTTGGAACTGAGATGCCCGTCTCAGTTCACAATGGAAAGAAAGTGGAATCTTGAAACACAGAGTCAACATCAACCTGCAATAAAATAAGTTCGTGAAGACCCACAAGGAATGAAAGTCCTTGCCAGTGGGCCTGGCAGAGTCAGATAAGAGACCGGATATATCACCAGCCTTTCCTGTCAAGCCACCTGGAGGGTGAAGTATGCTACTGGGACCAGCTGGTCTCAATCAGCAGACATACTGTTTGGACCTGCTAGAAATGTCTCGCTATAATGCAGCTGGACCTTCTTAGTCAAAAGGAAGCACATTTCTCCAGGAGCGTTCTTCTGAAGCAGCTTCTCTGTAGTCACGGAGATTCATCTACCTTGAACAGCCCAATCCCTGCTGAGGTTTACTCCGCAGCTATGATTCTCCACCATGCGCTCTCCTGGAGGCTACCCATGCACAACTCCTCAAGTATTCCAAATTATTAGTTTTTTTAATTTAGTGAGGGATGGAGGGGCTTGAGAAAATGGTTTATTAGAGAAAGAGAAGTTTCCAACAAACCACACGCATGCAGCAGAAATCTGCTCCCTTTCACTTTGCCATGGGTGGCACCCCCAAGTAAATGAACAATTCAACAAACGGTGTCTGAATGTTATGTAACAGGTACTTTGAGGTCCCTGTCATCAGTTTAAAATCTAGTGGAAAACATAAAATATAAGAAACAGCAAGGACCATTTTCCTTCAGAACATCAATATCACTATCTCACCCAAGACAATTTTAAAATGATTTAATATCTGTTATGGGCTGAACTGTGTCCCCACAAAATTCACATGTTGAAGCCCTAACCCCCCAGTACCTCAGAATGAATCTGTATTTGGAGATAGGATATTGAAAGTAGTAATTAAGGTAAAATGAGGTCATTAAGGTGGGCCTTAATCCCTTAAGACTGGTGTCCTTATAAGAGGAGGAAATTAGGACACAAGACACAGAGGGAAGACCATGTAAAGACACACGGAGACAAAGGCCATCTATGAGCCGAAGAGAGAAGCCTCAGAAGAAACCAACCTTCTCAACACCTTGATCTTGGACTTTTAGCCTCTAGATTTGTGTGAAAATAAATTTCTGTTGTTTAGCCCACTCATTCTGTGGTACTTTGTTATGGCAGCCCTAGCCAACTATTACAGTATTGCTCCAACAGGGCCATTGTTTTATTTATTTTGGATCCACGTTCAAGCACTGCATTTGGTTGTCATGTCTCTTCGGGAGGCTCCTTTAATCTAGCCTTTTCATTCATAACATTGGCATTTTTAAAGCCAGAGGTCTTAAAGAACGTCCTATTTTCTGGATTTGTCTAATTGTTTCCTCATGATTAGATGCAGATTCAACATTTTTGGCAAGAAATCTCTAAAGGTCACGTTGTATACTTCTCATGGCATCACACCTGTGGGTGCGCCATGCTAGCTTTTCCCTCCTTCTAATGATGTTAAATTGGATCACAGACTGAGGCAGAGCCCTCCCTTATGACGGTTCTTTTTCCCCTTTGTAGTTAGTAATTTATAGGGAGATACTTTGAGACAGGGAGAATTCCAACAATCTTTTAGCATCCACTGAGGACACGTGCCTGAATCAATTACCTGCAGGTTGCCAAATAATTTGTCTTCTTTTTCTAATTCTATCATACCTTCTACTTGATTAGTTGGCATTCTTCAGTAAGTAAGAATTTTACCTCCCCACCTCCATCTCACTTTGACTCTTTTTGGGAAAGAATAATAGTCATGGAATGATTAATTTTTTAAAAAAATTCAGTATGTTACAATCCAGTTTCAATTGATTTGTTTTTATTGTGATAAAACACATAACATTTAACATTTTCACCATTTTTAAGTATACAATTCAATGGCACTGAGGACATTCACAATGCTGTACAACCATGACAACTATCCATTTCATCATCCCAAACACAAACTCTGTACCCACTAATTAATATCCAATTGATTTTAATAGCCACTATTTGTTGTACACACTGTGATACACACTCATTGTAATATATATGTATATATACATACATACGTGTATACACACAGGCACACGTGTGTGTTTTTAAAGGATGAACATCACAATGCCCCACAAAGAACAACTGTGAATATGAAAACGTAGCCAACTAAAATAAACCATTATGCAAAATGCTGGTGCAGCAGGAAGGCAACATCCAAACCCACTCACCAGACATAACAACGTAGGAAACAACCAGGAATTACGTGCCTCCTGATGGGCGTATCCAGTACCAAGGATCCAGTAACCTGAGAGAGGCAGCCAGCAGCCACCTAGGAAGTATTCTAGCCAAAAACAAAAAATAAAAATAAATAAAACCTTAAACTTGATCAAGCGTCCAGACCTCACTATCAATTGTCAGGAAACACTAGGGACAGACGCACATCAGGGGGGTGCAATCAGCAAGTTCCAAACTGTGGGAAACTACAGGAGAGATGACCCAATTCACTCATCAAATAAACTGCAGGGAAACACAAAAAAAGATGGGTAGTCAAACCTAGAGATTAACAAGAGTTAAAAGACAATATCGACCAAATGCCACATGCAGACTGCGTCTGAATCTTGATTGGAACAAACCAACTATAAAAACTAGGACATGGGATTTAACATCCTTGCAGATACTTGAAGGAATGAGGGAATAAAACTAAGACCACTTTCCCTAAAACTGAAGGAAAGAACTAAAAAAAACAAACAAAATCTGCCCACCAATATAGAGGAATGACAAGAAACATTCTTGTCTCTGACTGAGCTCTAAGTTAAACAAACAAACAGGCTCCCTTTTTTCCTGCTACACTGTTGCCATAGCTTTATGGCACAGAATCTGAACAGGGGTTGGACATGTCACATTTACAAACCGCTGTGAAGGATATGAGAAGGGAATGGGCATGAGGTAATACTGGAAAAGTTAGACAACAGCCAAGACCAAGGAGGCATAAACTGACTAATGAGATTAAATATTATTCTTTAGGCATAATGAAGCCACACTGTGCAGCAAAGTAAATTAAACAGGGCAATGTAGTACAGTGATTATGTTCATGGACTCTGCAGTCAGGCTGCCTGTGTTCCAGTCATAGCTCTGCCACTTGAAAGGTGTGTGACCTTGGGCAAGTCATGTAATCTCTCTGTGCCTCAAGAGACTTAACCACTCTGTACAGATGAGTTTCCCCATCTGTATAATGGAGACAATAATAGCGCTTACATGCCGTGGGATTGTTGTGAAGATTAAATTACTTCACATACAGAGTGCCTAGAACAGTATCCGGCTTGTGTCAGCTGCTGTTGTCACTGTTATTTGCGTAACCTTTCTGAACCTTAAGTTTCTCTGTCAAATGAGGTTATGACACCTTCCCTGCTATCTTGTAGATGATTATAAAGATCAAATAACGAAGCTTGGGTCTTCACATTATCTGGTCATTTTAATCTCTGTAGACTGTGAGTTCCTGAAAACAAATCCAATAGCTTACTCCTTTGAGGAAGCCCAGCACTCAGTATAGGAGCTGGCATATAGTTGGAATCAGTAACACACTTGAATGCACTTTTTAAAAAACTGTTAAGTGCTCTGCTCATGAACAAAGGACTGCTCTTAACACGGCCACAAGGGCCAATCTTACAAGTTTCCTTTGACAGTTCTGGGCAGAACGGAGAGGAAAGTGCAGAGAAGAGACCAAAGGCAAAACCAGCTTGGAGCTATGGCAATGCTGGACCTAAAAAGGAATGAAGACCTGAACATAAATGGAGGAGATGGGACACACCTGCTCCAGGGAATGAGAAGGGTTCGACTGACCCATCTCTTTGCCCATATCCAAGTTCCTGCCAATGGTGTCTCTCCTGGTTGACCACCCAAGTACTTAGCGAACTAACCAGAAACTTTAACTAGTAGGAAAGTTAAACTGCAGCTAAAAGTAAGGAATGACCAAGAAGATGAATTCAATTCTAGTAAATAGAGTTTGGAATATCTTTGAGACAAACCAGTTGAGATTTCCAACAAAAAGTCAAAAACGCAAGGCCAGTGCTTGAGAGAGCTGCCCCTCGGGGAGTACCATGACGTATCACCTGTCAGAAGGAAAAGGATCTGAGGCAGAGGCCTGGGGAACACCAACATTTCAGGGGAGAGCAGAAGGACAAAAAGAAGCCGGCCAAGGAGAATAAGTATGAGTTAAGGGACCAAGCAGGAGAGGGCACATCATGAAAGCTGACAGAAGGTGCTCCAGGAAGGAAGGAGTGGGACACGGGGTCCTGTGAGGCCAGAGATAAGGAGGACAGGCCAACAGTTTTAGAACAGAGGTCACTGGTGACCCAAAGGACAGAATGTCAAAAAATAGAATAGGCATAAGTTTATTTTCAGGAATTTTAAGTACAGGTGGGTAGTAAAGAAATAGAGAAGAGTACAACCCTTAAATAATAATTCAGAGACGCCATCCAAAATAATACCCTGGCCCCAGTGGAATCAAAATTAACCCAAAGAATCCTAAAATCTATACTGTGTATTTAATTCTGCAAAAAGTTGGACTGACTTACAACCAAATCAAAAAGTACTGTACCCTCGGTTTAGAAAGGCAGCTACATTTAATTACACAGTAATGAGAGTTCCAGACCAATATTCTTTAAACTTTAATGTGTATACAATCCCCTGGGGATCTATTTAACATGCAGATTCTGATGCAACAGAATATTTGGGATGAGTCCACAGATGCTGCAATCCTAACAAGCTCCCGAGTAAAACCAATGCTCCTGGTCCCTGGACCATAAACTTCTAATAGCAAGGCTCCAGGAAGGGACCACACCACTCAGAGAATCTGATTACTGAAGTAGCCAGACTGTCTAGCCATTATGGTGACTATTTAGTAGATCATGAGCTTAAGAAAAGCACACCATCTTTTGTTCAGGTAGGTC
Organism: Lipotes vexillifer; assembly: GCF_000442215.2. Classification (NCBI taxonomy): domain Eukaryota; kingdom Metazoa; phylum Chordata; class Mammalia; order Artiodactyla; family Lipotidae; genus Lipotes; species Lipotes vexillifer. Next base: position 2,490,751 of record NW_006776799.1, read on the forward strand.
AAATAATACCTATGTCCCTAGTTTTCAGTTAGGTAGAAACGTCCCACAGTCTCCAACAGACATCACTTGACAGTCCCTATAGCACTTCATAATCCCCAAAGTGCTTTCCCATGTTACACTTCATTTGCTCATCACAGACGTCACAGATAGACCCTGTTTGCTGCAGGGGGATTCTGAGCGCCCAGAGAAGTCACGCTTGTCCACGTTCTCACCATCAGTGGAAGCAATGGACCTGTAATCTAGGTTCTTCTGCCTTCAGTTCAGGGCTCTTTCACTAAACCAGAGCTACTAATTTAAAATTAAAAAAAAAAAAAAAAGTTCTTGAAGCGTTTTCCCACATGAGAAAGGAGTGCTGACTGAGCAGTTGGGTGTCCTCTACATCTCAGACTACAGTTAGCTGGGATCAGACAGATACAAATCATGTCTAACTCAGAAAAACTACTAAATATGAGCCCAGGTCTAAAAACCTGTTCAAATCAGGCTTATGACGAGGTTCAGGACATGCTACCCCAAAATGCGGCACCCTGGCATATTCAGTATCTTAAGCTGAAGGAGTTTAAGAAAACAGCAGAAACAGGAAGGTCACTCTGACCATCCCCACACACAACCCCAACCTTCTTTCCTGAAACAGGTCATAAACTCCCCTACAGAAGGTACCGTCCCTGTTCCAGGAGGACAGGAGACAATCATCACCAAAGATGGGGAAGCTGGGGCCGAAAAACCTGCAAACACAAACCTTGTTAAACCCACCCTTATCTCCCTAGTTACTTCACCATTTACTCCCCTTTTGTCTTGTCAGTTCTTTACAAATTTATTTTTCATTGTCCAAAAGGTTTTAAAGCTTTCTGCTCTGGTCACTTCCATTCTCTTGTGAAGGTTCTCGTGTACACATAAAAATTCAGCAAAATCTGTATACTTTTCTTTTGCTAATCTGCCTTTGTCATTTTAATTTTCAGACCCAGCCAGGGACCCTAAGAGAGTTGAGGGAAACTTTTTCCTCCCCTACACTTACTTAGACAATTTTCTTAAAAATTTTACTGTCTTATGTCTTATGCAAAAGACATTTTACCATAAAACAGTAATTGTATATTGAAATATCTGACTTTCATATCAAGTCAACAGTTTTCATGGAAAACATGTGGAAACTGTGACTACATGTGGAAATCAAGACAAAGCTACCAGCCTAATAACAGCCATTAAATAGAGTGGTTTATTTACATTGAATTGCTAAGAATTTCAACACTGCCAATTTTGCTATGTTGTCAGCACCTAAAGTCAAAAGAAATCACCAGGCCTATATTCACTCATGCAACTACAAAGCAAATTTCCAAAGGAAATGGTGAGTACGAGTATACTATCTTTTAAACGTTTCCAACCAACAAACCAGACCACCACTCTACAAATCAGCCACTGGGAATAATTCTGAGCTAAGAGACCAGAGCCACCATTGATGGGGTTGACTTGACCTAACAAGAGGGTCTGGTTAAACAGGCTATGAAAAAAAGGGTTTGCTCAGTTGCTATTAAGTACTCTGCCAAGGGAATTACATCACTGTGACAAGGGCACATCCCAAGCAGAAGCAACCACATCAGCAGATTCACACAAAGGGATCCAATAAAACATGGTGGGAAGGATAAGTGCGGTGAAGCAGCAAATGGTGCGCAGGGTGAGTAGGAATGGACCATGCTCAGCAGAGCTAATCCTCACAGATAGTGAGAACACAGGAAGGAATGCTTCCATCTAAGAACTCAACAAAAGCAGAGGCTGGGGCTTCCCTGGTGGCGCAGTGGTTAAGAATCCATCTGCCAATGCAGGAGACACGGGTTCGAGCCCTGGTCCGGGAAGATCCCACATGCTGCAGAGCAACCAAGCCCATGCACCACAACTAGTGAGCCTGCGCTCTAGAACCTGCAAGCCACAACTGCTGAAGCCCACGTGCCTAAAGCCCATGCTCCGCAAAAAGAGAAGCCACTGCAACGAGAAGCCCGCGCACTGCAATGAAGAATAGCCCCTGCTCGCCGCAACTAGAGAAAGCCCGCATGCAGCAACGAAGACCCAAACGCAGCCAAAAATAAATAAATAAATAAATAAAATTTCTTAAAAATGTGTTTCCATTAAAAAAAAAAAAGCAGAGGCCAGTCGTAGGACAAAAGGTCAAAGAGGCCGAAGGAGTCAGAGCAATTCCAGCAATTATAAAAGAACTCGATATCCAAGAAGACCTGCTCCTTGATTTTCTTACTCTACAGGGCTTTCAATCCTTCCCATCCCTCTCCCCACCCCCAGTTCTCTATTTGCTAAACAACACTTGTAAATTCCTGTGACCCAACTGGGGAACATTGACAACACATGGGCACCCAACTAGGTTAGCCAGGGAATAGGTTGCAAGACCAGGGTTACCTTGCTCTTTGCAACACTTCCCCCCGCAAGCACCTACACTGATACAGAAAACCACTGAGACTTATAGGAGACAAAAGGAGCTTTCAATCAATTTGGTGATAAAACCCATATTCTAGGATAACTACAAAACTATATAAACTTCATGCCTAAGCGCGAAGGTGAAACGAGGCAGAAGGACTGAAAAGAAATTGACAAGAAAGAAGAGAACTTGTAGGGACTCCTATGTATCCTTCCTTTGAATTGACACACCAGAGACTTGCATTTATCTCACTGCATTCCTTCCTTATTCCAAGAAGGAACCATCAGAGGATCAGCTGAAGCAAAGAGCAGGAAAACCACCTAGAGCAGTGGCTGGCAACCTCAGAAGCAGATGATTCACTTGGGGAGCTTTCAAAAACCTTGAGGCTCAGGCCACACCTAAGTCCAACTAAATCAGAACCTCTGGGTGAGAGCCAGGCATCAGAACTTTTTTACCAGTCCAGAAGACTATAATGTGCTGAGAACCCCTGGACTACAATAGTGCAAAAAGCAAACGGGTTTCAAGGGAACTTGGACCAACTACAAACTTTTCTAGGACTCCATTTCTTCACCTGGTAAAAGGGAACAAGATTAACGAAGGGAGGAGTGAGGAACACTGTGTTATGTAAACCCCAAGGCCTATCCAGCACCATCAATTTAAGAAACCCTAAATCCAAACATCAGTGGAAGCACAGAAACTTACCAGCATAATGGCTGCATAAAAACAACTCAAACATTCTTTCCTTCCTGTCCAGTACAAAAGACTGATCTGTTTTATTATATTATTATTATACCATCAAACACCTAGCAGCTTTTACCATATGGGAGAGAAAACCTTTAACCTGAAGGATGTCCTTAATAAACTCAATCACATTTTATCCTCAGTAACAAACCTCTGAAGAGGGTATTATTATTGATGAGAAGCATGAAAAACATGGAGGTTAAATATATAGCCCAAGTCCTAATTAGTGAACACTGGATTCAAATTTTTACAAAGGTAAATGACAGCGATGATAGTTGCACAACTCTGTGAATATACAAAAAAACACTGACGTGTACACTTTAAATGGGTGACTTGTATGGCATATGACCTATATCTCAATAAAGTTGTTTTTAAAAAAGCATATGACAATTTCTGGCCTGTGCAATCTGGTTCAAAAACCACTTAACAATGAAGCATATACTGAGTGCCAAAGCATTCTACAGATACAAACTACTGGACTGGAATGATCAGGAAATACACATGCCCATAACTGATAACACGTGAATTCTCACATGCACCTCTGCAAATAGAACTTCTTTTTAAGGCCTGGGCAGGTGAGGCAGAGACTCTGAGCACAGACTGGCAGCGTTCAAATCCAAGCTGTGTTGCTTATTCTCTGTATAACCGTGAGGAAATTACTTAACCTCTCCAGACCTGTTTTCTCACCTGTAAAATGAGGACAAAAATAGACCACACCTACTTTTGGTATTATGAAAAATAAAGGAGTTATTATTTGTAAAGCACTTGGGAAAGTGCCTGGCACACAGTAAGCACTGTGTAAGTGGTTCTCAAAAATAAAAGTCTGGTTTACAGTTACAAGACCTAAAATAAATGTCTTAAATAAGAGGCATCTAATTTCCCCTCCCAAGCCATCTCCCCCTTCTCCCATAAACTCTACACTCTACTCTCCATTATGCTAAACTACCAGGCAGACAATATGGTGGACAGGGTAACAGCACAGACCCTGGAGCCAGACTGGCTGATTTGAAACCCAGCTTCTTCACTTTTTATCAGATCTTAGGCCACTTACATCACCCCTTGGTGTCTCAGTCTTCATCTATAAACCAGAAGTGACAGTATGTAACTCACAGGACTGTTAGGGGCATTAGGTGAGTTAATAATGAAAAGCATTTTGAACTGCATCTCACATCTAGTAAACAATAAGTGTTAGCTACTCTCCTATTTATTTTATTACCTGCTATCCCCTAAACGCAGCAGGTGCTCTCATCTCTCTTTCTTTCATTTGCTGTTTCCTGTCACTGGAATGGTCTTCCCTCTTCCTCCGACTATTCCTTTTGAAATACCACTACCTTTCAGACGTTCCCTCCCCTCCCCTGACAGAAACGGGCTCCTTCCCTGATGCTCCCATAAGCCCTTGTTATGGCACTAACCCTACTTGGGGCACTTCCATGAGAGGATTTAGCCTGTGGTATGGTTGTGGTTTTCTTGAAAGTCCAAACGGAGTCCAGTTCATTTTCATATCCTTAGTTTATTCCCGTTTTCAACATTAGAAAAAACACAATACACACAATTCTAAATGACTCAACGATCATGGCAACAACTCAGTCAACAATGGAATAGCAATACTAGGACTACAGACCAAATTTTCACGATTATGAATGCTTTAGCTTGTCTCCAAATGTTCTTCTTTTAGTTCTAGGTTAATTTCACCCAAATTATTGGAGTCCAGTTTTATACCTGAACATCTCTCACACCTGAACTCCAGTGAGCAATCTCTTTTAACAGTTTCGCCTAGTTTAATTTCGTCATTCTTAATGGATTAACTCCACCTGTGACAAAAAGGGAATGTTGACTACAAGAAAAGGATAACCTCTCTGATACTACTTTTTTTAAATGAATTTTTTATGGAAATATATAAAATAGAATTTTAAAAACTCATTTTCATTTCAATACATGTAGGGCAGTGCTTGGAAGTTTTTTTAAAGAAATACTCAAAATAACACTAGTAGTACAGGCAGACCACTTATCGTTTACCACCTACCAAAGGAACCCGTAAGGATTATTCCTACAAAAGGTGGCAGCAAGAGAATTGAAGTTTTCTGAGTTCATCTCAAAACACCAAGTTTCAGATCAATGTTACTTCATGAAAAAAACAAATACCTTTTGCATTAAGTAGTAACCATCAAGCAGAAATCAAAATAAAAGCCTACCAAAGAACAGATGCTCAGCCTTCCTATTTATACTATTTAAAGGAAGAGGGACATGAAAAATTAGTTACGTTGAATAAATAAAAGGGAATTCCCTGGAGGTCCAGTGGTTAGGACTCTGCGCTTTCACTGCCGAGGGCCTGGGTTCAATCCCTGATGAGGGAACCAAGATTTCACAAGCCACACAGTGTGGCCAAAAAAAAAGAATAAACAAAAGACCAGTTTCTGATTCTGGGCACTCCAGAATCTTAGACACTCCACTGAGATGGGATTCTCTTCTAGTCAGATTCCTCAAGTTTTAAGAGGGGATGTCAATCCTACCCCCAGATGAAGATTGCTAAGCTTATGGCTCTGTGTTCAACATGGAATATCTGTGCTCCAGGAAAAAGCAAAGAGCATGGCCTTTTTTTTTTTTTTTTTTCCTTGCGTTATGCGGGCCTCTCACTGTTGTGGCCTCTCCCATTTGCGGAGCACAGGCTCCGGACGCGCAGGCTCAGTGGCCATGGCTCACGGGCCCAGCCGCTCCGCGGCATGTGGGATCTTCCCGAAACGGGGCACGAACCCGCGTCTCCTGCATCGGCAGGCGGACTCTCAAGCACTGCGCCACCAGGGAAGCCCCAAGAGCATGGCCTTTAATTGGGGCTGCCCAGCACTGCCTAATAGAGGACAGAATCACCTCACCCTAGTAAGAGTCCAAAGGCAACTAAATAAAGGGTATTCTTGGACTAGGGTGGACCAGCACAGCTCATTTGGGGACCTACATTTACTGCCCTTGAGCTAAAATGAGAAACACTATAAGAAATGGCCTTATGGAATCCACAAACATACATTTGTGGTCATGAGGTAGTTTTGAATGCAGTTTGCTCACTGCATATAAAAAGAGATGGGGGGCTTCCCTGGTGGCGCAGTGGTTGAAGAGTCCGCCTGCCGATGCGGGGGACACGGGTTCGTGCCCCGGTCTGGGAGGATCCCACATGCCGCGGAGTGGCTGGGCCCGTGAGCCATGGCCGCTGAGCCTGCGCGTCCGGAGCCTGTGCTCCGCAACGGGAGAGATCACAACAGTGAGAGGCCCGCGTACCACAAAAAAAAAAAAAAAAAAAAAAAAAGAGAGAGAGAGATGGGGAGAAACTGCCCTCAGCAGAAAAAGGAGACCTCTCTCCCAAGTAACTGACCTCACTGATCACTTCCTCTTTGCTTTGGCTGCTAGAATATTCAGTCACCTCTAGCAAGTACATACATCCTTATTTTCCACTAACCTTAGTCCTGGCTTCATCTTATTTTCCCTTTATCCTGTTTTTCTCATCTACTTTGACTTGATTTTGATATGTCTTGTTGGTTTATAAATATATGTATATATGACATGAGCCATCAGAAATCCTGAAAAGAGGCAAGTTTAAATGAATAAATAAACAAAAACACAAGTTCCCAAAGAGTAAAAATGAAATGTTTCATTTTCCCTGACTCTCACTACTTGGCTAAAATTCAACTGCATTTATTGATATGAAGTGACAGTTTAATAAAAATACAACCAAAAAGTTAAACCTCCTTCCATGTCATTTATTTTATTTCAAACTAGTTAATCAGTCTTATACTCCATTTACATGCATACTCAATTTAAGTTCCTCACTTTATCTCCAAATTAAGTAAAATTATTTAAGTCATCTACAGACATAAAAATGACAGTGAACTATGGGTATCTACTCCCACCTACTCTCCTGGAAGAAGTCACCTTGAGGGAACATAATTCATGCCTTGTACTCATTGCATGCAAATTTAATGCAAAGAAAAGGTCAAGGGCTATTGGGTTTGAAAGGGCTAATGTAGGTTCCAAAAATGAATCCCCGTGATCCTCAGAGAATCTAACTAGAACAGTTATATACATACCCATGTGTCTGCACATGCATACCCAGAGCACACTCCTTAGGATGGAACTCAGAGTCACTAAGGAAAAGAGAAAGGCCACTTAGGCCACATCATCTAGGAACACCGAAAAGCCCGCAGATTTCGGGAAGCTTGGAGAAACCTAAGTCATAGAACAGCATTTAAATATATCTGTCTGCTTACAATTTCCATTGCAAATGTGATTAGTTTGCTCAAATAAATAGGAATATGATGTGTTGGCCATGTTTTCCTCTTGAGGGTTATCACAGAGTTTTGATTAAGGACAAATGTTTGAAATGTTGGGTATATTTAAGTTCACTGCACTTAAAATGAGCTAAGAAGTTGTATAGGCTTGATTAAAGGGCTGCCTTCATGAACTTAAAATTAAAAGGAATAAATGCCAATGATTCAAGTGATTGGGACTAAATATGGTATTCTGCCAGAAGAGTTGAAATGGAGTCCAAAGAAGCTGAAATGGTGTCCAGGTTTCAAGAAATGGTAAAAGAGGAAAGGTCAAGCTGTCGGAGCTGCCTTTCCTCTGGGTTAGTGAATGAGTCACCTTACGCAGAATTCCTTTTAAGTAGAACTTCACAGGAGTTACAGGCTCCCAAGACAATCTGTTTTGTCATTTCTAAAAAGAAGCCTCTCAAACGCTTAGAGGCCAGTACGTAAGTGTTGTCAGATGCGGAGAGAAGGACGAGAAGCGGGGGGCCTGGGTGGATGGGGTTGCTTTGGAGTTTTTACGCACACACGCGCAGGCCAACTCTCTCAAGCGGTCTCCAAAACGGAAGTTAAGGTGACTTCCACACCCGTGGGAGGGCGGAGCCTCTGAAACCGAATGGGATTAGGCTTCTGCGCGGGCTGTGACCCCCGGGAAGCAGCTCGGGTCAACAACTACCAGGGTCAGGAGCGCGAGTGTGCTGGGGTGGTAGAGCGGACCTGCAGACCCCGAGCACTCCCCCGCCCCGGGACGCGCTCGTGCCCGCTCCTGCTCACCGGCTTTGGCTCGGCCCGCCGGGCGCAGACGAGGCACTGACTCCCCGCCCGGGCCAAGTGGGAGGGTCCAGCCAGCAAAGTTCCTGCTGCAAGGTCGGGCCCCGGTCCCAGTTCTCCGCACCGGCCGTCTGTGCTGCCCGGGAGGGGTGGGCACCTCCCTCCTCCCTCTGCTGCAAGGTGGAACAGCTGCCCCGCACCCCTTTCTATCTGCTTTCCCGGTTGCACCAGCCCGGCACGTGAACGCCCGGGCCCCTCGCGCCCCCCGGGGCAACCGGCCAACGGGCCGACGCTTACCTTGGAGGCCGCCATGCTTTGCACCGGGTGCGGGAGGCTGCGGGACGCTCTCACTGGCTCGCTGGCGCTGCGGGCCCGGGCCGCTCACTTCCAGTCCCGACGGCGGCGGGAGCGGCGATACAGCCTGGCAGCGTGCGCGCCCGGCCTGCTTCCCCACGCCCTCCCGCCGGCGCGGGTCATGCGGGCGCCGCCAGCCCATTGGCTGGGCCCGGCCAGGGCCGCCGGGGCGCGCGTGATCCCGATGGCCTCTGCCCTTCCGCCGGGGCGGGCCCGGGTCTGGGGGCGGTGGACTGGACCAGTGCACGTGACCCCGGCTCCGCTGTCCAGCAGCGGCGACTTCTGCGGCGGGGCCGAGGGCGGGTGGCGGGGTGCAAGCCTGTCTCTTGGGATCAGGTGGCCTCACGAGGGAAGCAGTTGGCTTCTTCGGCTTCTAGGGGCTGCTCCAGGGCCCTCGAGACCCACAGGCGGGGCACACAGCCTGGGGAAGTTGAGAACTACACTTGGTTCCTTGGGTAGCCAGGTGTTTCCTTTCAAAGGGGCTCCTCTCTGCTATAAGGAATCCCGGAGCATTGACTAGTCTATCGGAAATAGCAAAAGAATGTCTCTGGCAAGTCTACTTTTAGGTCAGATCTGGCAAACTCGAAGTACCAGACAGCTGTATGTGGTGCAGAACATGGAGCTACCTCATTTCAGCCCTGCATAGTAGGGCTGTAGAAGTCAAAGACACATGCCCCAAAATAGGCCCGACTGAAGTAAACAGATCAAAATTTTAACCGAAAAATCGAATGTATAATCCCCAGAGGTCTTCTTCCTCTTTATAAGAATTTCATTCATTCGTCCCTGCTACCAAAATTTATAATTAAGGCAATGGTGGTCAGTGAAAAGGGCTTTAAATGTTTTGTGGATTATGGATATAACCTATCAACAAAAGTGTTTATTACTAATCATTTTAATTAATTAACACTGACGGAGTGCCTACTATATGCCAGGCACTGTGTTAGGAGTTGGAACCCCTGAATGACTTGAGAGATGGTCCCGGCCCTTAAAGAGCTAGTGGGAAAGCAAGCACACAAACAGTTAATGTCCATATAAACTGTTAAGGCAACAACCTTTTCCCAGGGCACTATGGGAACGCTGAGGACTGGGGAAGCCTCTTAGAGTACATGATGCCTAAGCTGTGGATGTGCATCAGTCCAGTGAAGTGGAGGGGAACGGTTTTCCAGCCAGAGAAAATAATGAGGGGCAGCAGGAGGTCCAGAAATTGCTGAGGAAACACAGCAAGTTATGAAAGTGATTGGTCATGAAAGGTAACAGGCTGTGGAACTGGTGGAAGTAGAGCCTGAGCAGGCAGGTTGGGACCATGTCTTGGAGGATATTGGGTGCCATGTTGAAGGGTGTACACCTTAACTGAAGGGCTTTAAGGGAGTTGGCATGGCCAGGGTTACAGTATAGATGGATCCCTCTGCTTACAGTGTAGAGGATGGGGTAAGACCAAACTATTGGAATATTCAGATAAGACAGGCTGAAGGCCTGAAACCAGAGATGGGATAGGGCTAGAGGAACACATAGGAGGTAAAATTAGTCAGCATGGTGCCTGATTATATGTGGGGGTGGGAGAAAGAAAGGAACTCACCCAGTCTTGCACAGTGGCCTCTGGTGTAGATGTTAGAAAGACTCCAGCATACAGGAGGAGTGTTTTGAAGTGTGTGCCTCTTCTCTGTAAGGAGAGTGTATGTGAAATATACAAATGACGTTGTAAAAGCCAAAGAAAGAAGCATTTCAAAAAGGAGTGATTTATTAACATACTCTTAAGGAGTCTAACAAAGACCCAAAAGCCTGAAATGTGTTCATAGGCAGCAGAGAAAGACCATGAAAGGAGTGAAAGAATAAAGACAAAAGCAAAGACAGGAGAATTGATAAAGAAAAGGATAGCGTGGGACAAGTCTAAAGCTCACTTACAGGGTAGCCCTGGCTGCTATAAAGGATTTTAAAAGATGCAGAGAAAATACAACCTCATGTAACCAAGATCACATCGTATACTGCATATCTATTTTTAAGGGTATCACTGAAGCTCTCCTTTTATAATATAAATGAACTTTAAAAAAACTTTTAATGTTGATAAACATATATATGACATAAAATCTGCTATCTTAACCAGTTTTAAGTGTACAGTTCAGTAGTGTTAAGCACATTCACATTGTAGTACAGCCAATCTCGAAAACTCTTTTCATCTTGCAAAACTAACACTTTAAGCCTATTAAACAATCACTGTCATTCCTCCCTCCCCCCAGCTCCTGGCAGCCACCATTTTAGTTTCTGTCTCTATAAATTTGACTACTCTGGGTACCTCATAAAAATGGAATCATGGGCTTCCCTGGTGGTGCAGTGGTTGAGAGTCCGCCTGCCGATGCAGGGGACGCAGGTTCGTGCCCCAGTCCGGGAGGATCCCACATGCTGCGGAGCGGCTGGGCCCGTAAGCCATGGCCTATGAGCCTGCGCGTCCAGAGCCTGTGCTCCACAACGGGAGAGGCCACAGCAGTGAGAGGCCCGTGTACCGCAAAAAAAAAAAAAAAAAAAAAAAAAATGGAATCATATAGTATTTGTCTTTTTGTGACTGGCTTATTTCATTTAGCATAGTGTCCTCAAGGTTCATCCGTTTTTTAGCATGTGTCAGAATTGCAAGACTCTCAAAGACTGAATAATATTACCTTAACTTTTAAAGAAAAAAATAGAAAAAGAATCAAGAATCTGTAGATGTTTTCTAGAAATCTTGGAAAATTCAGGAAATCATAGCAATGACAAGAAAATCATTCACATTTCTTCCACCAGTTAGCTACTGTTAACATTTTACTGTTGTTTTCTTCAAGTCTTGATGTCTTTATGTGTGTATGTAGAGAGAGGCATATTTGAATTTAAATACAAGGAATCACATTCTGTATGTAAGTTTTTTATGGCTGCTTCAACAAAGTGACCACATACTTGGTGGCTTACAAAAACAGAAATTTATTCTCTTCCAATTATGGAGGTCAGAATTTCAGAGTGAGTCTTAAGAGGCTAAAACCAAGGTGTCAGCAGGGCTGTGCTCCCTCCAGAAGGTTTAGGGGAGTATCTGTTTCTTTGCCTTTTCCAGGGGCTCATGGCCCCCTCCTCCATCTTCAAGGCCAGCATACACAACGTCTTCTCTCTCTGACTCTGCTTCCCTCACATTGCCTCTTCTGTCTGTGATAGCCCTCTGCCTCCCTCTCATAAGAACACTTATGATGGCATTTAGGGTCCACCCAGATAAGCCAGGATAATCTCTCCACCTCCATATCCACAACATATTCACATCTGCAAAGAGTTTCTGCCATATAAGGTAACATTCATAGGCTCTAGGGATTAGGATGTGGACATTTGGGGGGAGCCATTAGCCCACCCACCAAACCTACCACACTATGGATGCAAATGTAACCACATATGAATAAAAGTGTATTTCAACCTACATTTTGAGTCAGACTCAGTTAATTAAGCTTTCTTCTTCCTCCTAGAATTCCTCAAAATGTGAAATTTTTGAAAAGTTAAACTGTCACAAGCCCTGAAATAGGAAGGATGCTCCTTGACTTCCACATGACCTGTAAACAATGTGAAACATCATCTGAAAGGATAAAGTATAAGTTGGCTGGGCACCTGCTACTTTGTCTTCTCCTGACAGGCTTAGGTGCCCTCCTAATAAGTGACTTATGTCATACTTGTCCCTCCTGTCTGTCCCCAGACCACCCTCTTCCCTACCGTTTAAAAGTAGCTGGCACTGGGCTTCCCTGGTGGTGCAGTGGTTGAGAGTCCACCTGCCGATGCAGGAGACACGGGTTCGTGCCCCGGTCCGGGAAGATCCCACATGCCGCGGAGCGGCTGGGCCCGTGAGCCATGGCCACTGAGCCTGCACATCCGGAGCCTGTGCTCCACAACGGGAGAGGCCACAACAGTGAGAGGCCCGCGTACCGCAAAAAAAAAAAAAAAAGAAAAAGTAGCTGGCACTGAATTTTGACTGAAGGGGCCATGTTATGGGTTGTGTCCCCCCCAAACACATCCCCATGACCTCAGAATGTGAGTTATTTGGAGATTGAAGATGTAATTAGTTAAGATGAGGTCATACTGGAGTAGAATGGGCCCTTAATCCACTATGACTGGTGTCCCTATAAGAAGACACAGAAACACACCAGGAGAAGCCACGCGATAAAGGCAGTGATTAGAGTGACACAGCTGCAAACCAAAGGACACCAAGGGTCAACAGCTACCACCAGAAGCTAAGAAGGATTCTTAACCACTGTGCCATGATGGAAGTCCCAACAAGAGAAGCCAGCGCAATGAGAAGCCCACACAATGCAACAAAGAGTAGCTCCCACAACTAGAGAGAAAGCTCGTGCACAGCAATGAAGAACCAATGCAGCCAAAAAAAAAAAAAATTTAATGGGCTTCCTTGGTGGCTCAGTGGTTAAGAATACGCCTGCCAATGCAGGGAATACCAGTTTGAGCCCTGGTCTGGGAAGATCACACATACCATGGAGCAGCTAGGCCTGGGTGCCACAGCTACTGAGCCTGCGCTCTAGAGCCCATGGGCCACAACTACTGAAGCCTGCGCACCTAGAGCCCATGCTCCGCAAAAAGGAAAGCCACCGCAATGAGAAGACTCTGCACCACAACAAAGAGTAGCTCCTGCTCCCCACAGCTAGAGAAAGTCCATGCAGAGCAATGAAGACCCAACACAGCCATAAATAAATAAATAAATAAATTTATTTATTTATTTATTAAAAAAATTAACAGTTGTTAATCAGAGAAGGGAGGGAATGCAGAAACAAGGGACGAGCAGTCAAGAAACAATTGTACAGCTTTGGAACACAGTCTTAGTTCCTCCTGAAGGAATATACATAATATCTTTGAGTTCTTCTGTAGGAACTAAGGCCCCGACCCAGGTTGAAGATGGTAACTTCAGGCTCAGCACAAGATTCCTGGAGCACCTCCCTGTTACCTCACCACCAACCAGTCAGAAGAAAGTCACACACCCTGCAGCCCTCACCCCAAATTTGCCTTTAAAAACTTCTCCCACAAAACCATCAGGGAGTTAGGGGTTTTTGAGCATGAGCCACCCATTCTCCTTGCTTGGCTCTGCAATAAACCTTTCTCGGCTCCAAACACCAATGTTTTGGTTTGTTTGGCCTTACTGTGCATCAGGCACATGAACTTGTATTCAGTAACAGTATTAGTCTCCTATTGCTGCTATAATAAGTTACCACAAACTTAGTGTTTAAACAACAAGGTCTTACTGTATAGCACAGAGAACTATATTCAATATTCTATGATAAACCATAATGGAAAAGTATATTTTAAAAAAAGAATATAGGGCTTCCCTGGTGGCGCAGTGGTTGAGAGTCCGCCTGCCGATGCAGGGGACACGGGTTCGTGGCCCAGTCCGGGAGGATCCCACGTGCCGCGGAGCGGCTGGGCCCGTGAGCCAAGGCCGCTGAGCCTGCGCGTCAAGAGCCTGTGCTCCACAATGGGAGAGGCCCCAGCGGTGAGAGGCCCGCGTCCCGCAAAAAAAAAATTAAAAAAAA
>NW_006776799.1:2505396-2522711 GCF_000442215.2 Lipotes vexillifer
ACTATATATATATATATATATATATATATATATATATATATATATGAACTGAATCACTTTGATGTACAGGAGTAATTAACACAACATTGTAAATAAACAAAACTCAATTTAAAAAAACCCACAACAACATAAATTTATTATCTTACAGTTCTATATTTCAGAAGGCCAAAAAAGGGTAAAATAAAGGTATCAGCAGGGCTATGTTGCTTTCTGGAGACTGTAGGAGAGAATCCATTTCCTTGCTGCTTCAGCTTCTAGAAGTCACCTACCTTTCTTGGCTCATGACCTTCCTTCACCATCTGCAAAACCGGCAACAGCAGGTCCAACTCTTCTTGAAACCGCGCAACTCAGATTGACCTGAACCCAGGGCCGGGACTCGAATCCAGCCAAAACCCAGATTGGGACTTGCACCCATGGTCCAGGACTTGAACCCAGCCAGAACCCAGATTGGGACTTGAACCACAGTCTTTTAACTGAGATCACACACCTGGTCTCAGGACTTAATGAAGCTCAGTTTCCTTCTTTTTTAAAAAAATTTTTATGTATGTATGTATGTATTTATTTTTGGCTGCATTGGGTCTTCATTGCTGCGTGTGGGCTTTCTCTAGTTGTGGGCAGTGGGGTCTACTCTTCATTGAGGTGCATGGGCTTCTCACTGTGGTGGTTTCTCTTGTCACAGAGCATGGGCTCTAGGCATGTGGGCTTCAGTAGTTGCAGCATGCAGGCTCAGTAGTTGTGGCATGTGGGCCCTAGAGCACATGGGCTTCAGTAGTTGCAGCACGTGGGCTCAGTAGTTGTGGCACGTGAGCCCTAGAGTGCAGGCTCTGTAGTTGTGGTGCACAGGCTTAGTTGCTCTGCAGCATGTGGGATCTTCCCAGACCAAGGATTGAACCCATGTCCCTTGCATTGGCAGGCAGATTCTTGACCACTGGACCACCAGGGAAGTCCATGAAGCTCAGGTTCTTGATGTCTTGTCATAGAAAGAATTCAGTGAGGGACAAATTGATAGGTAAGATGTGGATTTATTTAGAGAGAAACACACTCCACAGACAGAGTGTGGGCCATCTCAGAAGGCGAGAGCAGCCCCAGGATACGGGGCTGTGAGTTTTTATAGGGGTGGGTAATTTCATAGGCTAATGAATAAGAGGAGTATTCCAGTTATTTTGGGGAAGGGGCAGAGATTTCCAGAAATTGGGCCACCACCCACTCTTTGATCTTTGATGGTCAGCCTCAGAACTGTCATGGCACTGGTGGGTGTGTCATTTAGATGCTAATGTATTACAATGAGTGTATAATAAGGCTCAAGGTCCACTGGAATTCAAATTTTCCACTATTTTGGATCTAGTTAGTTTTAACCAGTTTTAGTCATGTCTTATGGCTATGTCATTCTTTTTTTTTTTTTTTTTTTTGGCTGCGTTGGGTCTTCATTGCTGTGCACAGGCTTTCTCTAGTTGCAGCGAGCAGGGGCTACTCTTTGTTGCGGTGCGCAGGCTTCTCATTGCGTTGGCTTCTCTTGTTGCAGAGCACGGGCTCTAGGCACATGGGCTTCAGTAGTTGTGACGTGAGGGCTCAGTAGTTGTGGGACATGGGTTTAGTTGCTGCACGGCATGTGGGATCTTCCCGGACCAGGGATCAAACCCATGTCCCCTGCATTGGCAGGCAGATTCTTAACCATTGCAGCACCATGGAAGTCCCTATGTCATTCTTTTAAAAGTTGTGCCCTGCCCTCTTCCCTCCTGTTTCATTCTCATATCACATCACTCTGATTTCCTCTTCTGCTTTGCTTTTTTACATTTAAGGGCCCTTGTAATTACATCAGGTTTACCCAGATAATCCAGGATAACCTTCCAATGTTAAGGTCAATTAATTAGTTTGTTGAGGCTACCATAACAAAACACCACAGACTGGGTGGCTTAAACAACAGAAACTTATTTTCTCACAGTTCTGGAGGCTAGAAGTCTGAGATCAAGGTATCAGCAGGGTTCCTTTCTTCCGAGGCATCTTTCCTTGGCTGTAGATGGTCATCTTCTGCCTGTGTGTTCATATGGTCTTCCCTGTGTGCATATCTGTGTCCTAATCTTCTCTTCTTATAAGACACCAGTCATATTGGATTAGGGCCCACCCTAATGACCTCACTTAACATTAATTACCAATTTAAATGCCACATTTAGCCTCAGAATGTGGTTATTTCCAAATATAGCCACATTCTGAGGTACTAGAGGTTAGTATTTCAACATATGACTTTTGAGGAGGAACAATTTAGCCCATAGCAATTAGCAACTTTAATTCCGTCTGCTACCTTAAGTCTCTTTTGCCATGTAATGTAACATATTCACACGTTCTGGGGATAAAGACATGAACATCTTTGGGGAGCCATGATTCTGCCTAACACACCTTGTTCTGATAATGCTCTCACTGGTGTAGCAAATCTAGAGAAATGTGAGTTCTTAGAGTAGAATATTTGGTACCTTTTACCATAGTCCCACACGATCCCAGTAAAGCAAAACTGACTACTCAGGGGGATTTACATCAAAAGTCTTTAAAGAGGATGAGCCAGTTTCTATGGCGCAGAAGCAGAAAACCTCAGGGTCTTGCACCAAGTCCAAGTCTGTGTTTGTGAATCTGGCTGAGGTTCTCTGGGCCCAGCAATCCACTCAGAGTAGTGGTGAATCAAGCTTAGGCTGCCTTGGCCCCTCAGTGTACTCAGGAGGGACGTATCAGAAGAGGCAGGTGCTTCAGTCCACCAGTGTTTGACCAGCAGGAAGGAGCAACAGCCAGCGATTCATACAATGAGTTCTTCGGGCCTGGCCACCTGCAGCATTGCTTCCAGTGCAGCAGTTTCTTTTGCAAGAATTCCTGAAACTATCAAGAGCTCGATAATTTTTGAAGAAATCAGATGCTCAGTAAGACAATCTTACCAAAACTGGTTTAATGAGACCTATGTTTTTATTTAAAAAATAAAGCAACAGTAATAACAGTAAAACTCTATACAGATGTTATTTCTCTTTTGTATTCTTCTTTACAGCTAAACACAATGTAAAAAAGTTGGAGTATGTAGATTCTACCACTGACTCTTATTATTATTTCCTTATCAATCTCTCTCTCTATCTGTTTGTCTAACTAGCTTCAGCTAGCATGGTGAGTTAGAAATCAGATAGATGGGGCTTCCCTGGTGGCGCAGTGGGTAAGAATCTGCCTGCCAGTGCAGGGGACACGGGTTTGAGCCCTAGTCTGGGAAGATCCCACATGCTGCAGAGCAACTAAGTCCGTGCACCACAACTACTGAGCCTCCGCTCTAGAGCCCGCGAGCCACAACTACTGAGCCCGCGTGCCACAACTACTGAGCCCGTGTGCCACAACTACTGAAGCCCATGCATCTAGAGCCTGTGCTCCGCCACAAGAGAAGCCACCACAATGAGAAGCCTGCGCACTGCAACAAAGAGTAGCCCCCACTCGCCACAACTAGAGAAAGCTCGCGTGCAGCAACGAAGACCCAATGCAGCCAAAAATAAATAAATAAATAAATACATTAAAAAAAAAGAGAAATCAGACAGACTATTTGAGTCCCAGCTCTGCCACTTATGGTTGTGCAACACTTGGTCAGTTATCAACCTCTCTGAGCCTCAGTCTCCTGATCTGTAAAAGAGAAGTAAAAACACCCATTTTGCAACGTTGCTAAGATATTGAATTGAATGTATATAAATCATATGGCACATATGAATATGTTACAAATAATAATAATAATAGAATGAGAGGGTCAGAGCAGCTGTCCTCTGAGATTCCTTCTAGCTCCGGTATTCTATAATTCTATTGTATGTTACTCCTTCTAAGAGCATTCTATTACACAAATGAAGACTATTTATGCCTAGGCTCACTGTCTCAGAATCTTTTAAAGGTAGGGAAGTATAGAGGTGGGGGAAGAGAGGGATTGGAAAATCTACTTTCGAAGCTGGAGGTTGAAACTCCAGTGAGGCAGAGAACATGAAAGCACTTGAGTATTTAAGAACAACCTATTAGTGTTAGTTCTCAGTTTCCAATTTGAAGAGATTGGATCAAATCGTTCATGTCTGAACTTGTCAGTTAGACACAATCACAAGTCCAGCTTCAGGGCCACTAGTGGTGCTTTATCTTCTTTCCTGCCACTACCGCTTGAATCCATTAGGGATCCACTGCTAGAAATAGAGGCCCTCACATTCAGCCCCCAGGGACTCTTGCAAGTGGCAGAGATAATTCTGTGTGTTCATATGGTCTTCCCTGTGTGCATATCTGTGTCCTAATCTTCTCTTCTTATAAGACACCAGTCATATTGGATTAGGGCCCACCCTAATGACATCACTTGCAGATGGCAGAGATAATTCTCTTAAGGTCATAATGCAGCAAAGAAGATCTTTAAACATCAACATTTAAAATGAAAATGAAACTCAACATATATCAAAAGAGGCAGGAGAATCCAATTCTAACTGAATGTCTAGCTTTTCTGTGTAAGACTCCATGTAACGTGGCCCCCGCTTCCTCTTAGGGCCTCCCATCCCTCACTTCCTGACTGCCATTGGTTCCTCTACAGGCTGTTTTCTTGCCCCAGGGCCTCTGCACTTGCTTTTCCCTCTGTCTGGAGCTCTGCCAGCCCTTCTTGCAGACCGTCTTTCTCATCCCTCAGGTCCTCAGGGACCTGCCCTGACCTCCCTTCTGAAGCAGGAAACTCCTTGTTATTCTCTATCTCTGCATCCTGTTTCTGGCCCTTTTGGCACTTATCACGGTGAGTAATTATTTCTGTTTGTTTGTTTTCTTAACTTTGGTGTGAAAAGATGACTTGGGAAAGGGAAACTGACCTAGATGGGACAGGTAAATGGCCTATAGTTCTGGGGTAGATCCTGGAACTTCTGCTAGTAAGTGACCTTATTCATTAGCTCTATCAACATTGTGCAAACAAGTGACCTGAGGCCTGATGTAATGGACTGAGGGTCAGGAGATCTGTAGTTCCAATCCAATTCTGGCTCTTAGCAGCCGTGCCACCATGGGCAAATCACTTCTCCTCTCCAGGACTCAGTTGCTTCACCAATGAAATGAGCGCACTTGATTTTGAAGAGGCTCAATCAATTAACATTCTCCTTGTCCTGATTTGCTTAGACAGCCAGCCAGTCAGCCAGCCATCCAAGCTCAGGCATGAGGTAGAAGAAGAGGAATCTTCTTACTTTGGAGAGGGTGGGATGGGTGGTATCAATTAAGAACAGTGATGGCCTCTGTACTTAAGTTCCAAAGTGTCCTTTAATAAGGGAACAGACCTCCACTTGATCCAGTCCCCACCCTGGCAAGATTCATAGGTCAGATAGGTGACTGCCTACTCTGGGTGGCAGAACCAAAAAAGGCCCCAATTTCCCTCGGGGTGTGTGTCACAATCTGTGACAGGAAATTTCCTCTAAAGCCCCAGGTTAACTGTAGATAGCTGTCCTAGCGGAGCCGGTCCCAAAAGCTACCATGAGGCATTTACACTTTTGGAAGCTCCAGGCTAAGGGACATGGAACAGAAGTTGTAGAGGGAAAAGATCTCTCCAGATCTTTGCTGTCCAATACTATAACCACAAGCCACATGTGGCTACTGAGCACTTGAGACATGGCTGGTGTGAACTGAGATGTGCTGAAAATATAAAATACACATTAGATTGCAGAGATTTTAGTATGGAAAAGCAGATATAAAATGTCTCATTAAATAATTTTAAAATTTATGACATGTTGAAATAGTAATAATTTAGACATGTTGGGGTAAATAAAATATATTCTTAAAATTCATTTCATATGTTTCTTTTAATATCTTTAATGTGGCTAATAGAAAAATTTTGATTAGTTAGGGGCTCACATTATATTGCTCTTGAATCGTTCTGTTCTAGAGCTAGAGTTACGTGTGTGTGTGTGTGTGTGTGTGTGTGTGTGTGTGTGTGTGTGTGTGTGGAGAGAGAGAAGGTGGAGGATTTGATGCAGCAAAGATTGATGGAGGAGATGAGAGTGAGTCACAAAGACATTTTGCCTAGTATATCCCCAATTTGCACTCATTTGCACCATTAGGCCGCCAGCTTAGAAAAATTTGGCAATGCCAGGGCACAGGCTGGAGTTCCCAGGGGTAGGAATTCTAGGGATTTTCCATATATATGACTTCACATGAGGATAGGGTATGATGAATTGGGTAGGAGGGGCAGGCTGGAGTAGGAGGCCAAGGAATCAGTTAGATGGTGTTACTCCCCCCCACCACCCCTAAAAACTGCACTGCCCAGTGCACTTCACACTGTGAGGAGAGTTACAAATGGAAAGGAGAAAGGCTAAAATTAGCCCCATGGTGGATTAAACAAAGATTGAACTTTAGTGTAAGTTATTTATCCCAGAATAAGATTCTGATTTTGATTCTATTGTATAATGGAAATTTTGAAAAAAAAATTTGATTAGACTATAAGGGATTTTTGACAACATAGAAGACAACAAAGAAAAAAAATCATCCATATTCCCCTAACCCAGTTTTAACTACTTTAATATTTTAAAGTAATTTTCTTCCCATTATTTTCTTTGTATGCATGAGTGTGTGTTATAACGATGTGTTATGTTACTGGGGTAACATAATTTGTGTATCTTACTGTCTCACTTAACAATATGTCATAAAAACTTTATCATGCTATTAAGTATTCTTGAAAAACATAATTATGAATTATGGGGATGAGAAAGAGGGTCCCTAATATTATATCATAAGAATTTACCAGCATCTCAACCACCCTCTAATGGGTGGGTGTTTTAAGTCATTTATCACTTTTATCTAGCATAAGTAGAATGTGATAAATACATTTGTACATCAAAATTTTAAGTTTCTAAGGAAAATTGAGGAAGTTTATAAAAGCCATTATGGAGAATGCAAAGGAAGAAAATAAGTTAGTCTTTTTTTTTTTTTAAATGGAGGGCGTCAATGAATCAACTTTGTAAGTTCTTTTCCTACTCTGAACTTTTATGGCTGACTCTTTAGAAAAATATTCCTCTATTTTTTTCATTCTTCGGGTTTTTTTTTTTTTTTTTTTGTCAAAGACAATATAGACAAGTATTTCTAATTTTCTATACTGTGGATGATTTAGAACATACTTTGACTATTTGGCTTTCCACGTCTCTTTCAGAAATATCTTTCCTTTCTACTGCCTGCAGATCAATTCTTGGTGTCCTAAATTTCATTTTAGAAGGAAGGGAACACACAAAGGCAAATTTTTAAGGTACCTTAACACTGAAAATGGGAGGGGGAAGATGGCGGAAGAGTAAGACGCGGAGATCACCTTCCTCCCCACAGATACAACAGAAATACATCTACACGTGGAACAAAACACCTACTAAATGCTGGCAGAAGACCTCAGACCTCCCAAAATGCAAGAAAGTCCCCACGTACCTGGGTAGGGCAAAAAAAAAAGAATAAACAGAGACAAAAGAATAGGGATGGAACCTGCACCAGTGGGAGGGAGCTGTGAAGGAGGAAAGGTTTCCACACACTAGGAAGCCCCTTCGCGGGCAGAGACTGCGGGTGGCGGAAGGGGGGAAGCTTCGGAGCCACGGAGGGGAGCAACAGGGGTGTGGGGGGCAAAGCCGAGAGATTCCCGCACAGAGGATTGGCGCAGACCAGCACTCACCAGCCTGAGTGGCTTGTCTGCTCACCCGCCGGGGCGGGCGGGGCTGGGAGGTGAGGCTCGGGCTTCGGTTGGAGCACAGGGAGAGGACTGGCAGCGTGAACACAGCCTGAAGGGGTTAGTGCACCACGGCTAGACGGGAGGGAGTCCGGGGAAAAGTCTGGAGCTGCCGAAGAGGCAAAAGACTTTTTCTTCCCTCTTTGTTTCCTGGTGCACGAGGAGAGGGGATTAAGAACGCTGCTTAAAGGAGCTCCAGAGATGGGCGCGAGCCACGACTAAAAGCGCAGACCCCAGAGACGGGCATGAGACACTAAGGCTGGGGCTGCTGCCAACAAGGGGCCTGTGTGCGGGCACAGGTCACTCTCCACACCCCCCTTCTGGGGAGCCTGTGCAGCCCGCCACTGCCAGGGTCCTGGGATCCAGGGACAACTTCCCTGGAAGAACGCATGGCGCGCCTCAGGCTGGTACAACGTCACGCCGGCCTCTGCCACCGCAGGTCCGCTCTGCACTCCATGCCCCTCCCTCCCCCGGCCTGAGTGAGCCAGAGCCCCTGAACCAGCGGCTCCTTTAATGCTGTCTAGTCTGAGCGAAGAACAGACACCCTCTGGCGACCTACACACAGAGGTGGGGCCAAATCCAAAGCTGAACCCCGGGAGCTGTGCGAACAAAGAAGAGAAAGGGAAATCTCTCCCAGCAGCCTCAGGAGCAGTGGATTAAATCAACAAAATCAACTTGATGTACTCTGCATCTGTGGAATACCTGAATAGACAACGAATCATCCCAAATTGAGGAGGTGGACTTTGAGAGCAAGATTTATTATTTTTTACCCCTTTCCTCTTTTTGTGAGTATGTCTGTGTATGCTTCTGTGTGAGATTTTGTCTGTATAGCTTTGCTTTCACCATTTGTCCTAGAGTTCTACCTGTCCGTTTTTGTTGTTTTATTTTTTTACTTAAAAAATATTTTTTTCTTAAAAAAATATTTTTTTCTTAATAACTATTTTTTTATTTTAATAACTCTATTTTATTTTACCTTACTTTATTTTATTTTCTTTTATCCTCTTTCTTTCTTTCTACTTATTTCTCCCTTTTATTCTGAGCCATGTGAATGAAAGGCTCTTGGTGCTGCAGCCAGGAGTCAGTGCTGTGCCTCTGAGGTGGGAGAGCCAACTTCAGGACACTGGTCCACAAGAGACTTCCCAGCTCCACGTACTATTAAACAGCGAATATCTCCCAGAGATCTCCATCTCAACACCAACACCCAGCTTCACTGAACGACCAGCAAGCTACAGTGCTGGACACCCTATGCCAAACAACTAGCAAGACAGGAACACAACCCCACCCATTAGCAGAGAGGCTGCCTAAAATCATAATAAGTCCACAGACACCCCAAAAACACACCACCAGATGTGGACCTGACCACCAGAAAGACAAGATCCAGCCTCATCCACCAGAACACAGGCACTAGTCCCCTCCACTAGGAAGCCTACACAACCCACTGAACCAACTTTAGCCACTGGGGACAAACACAAAACAAAACGGGAACTATGAACCTGCAGCCTGCAAAAAAGAGACCCCAAACACAGCATAAGCAAAACACATAAGCAAAATGAGAAGACAGAAAAACACACAGCAGATGAAGGAGCAAGATAAAAACCCACCAGACCTAACAAATGAAGAGGAAATAGGCAGTCTACCTGAAAAAGAATTCAGAATAATGATAGTAAAGATGACCCAAAATCTTGGAAATACAATACACAAAATGCAAGAAACATTTAACAAGGACCTAGAAGAACTAAAGATGAAACAAACAATGATGAACAACACAATAAATGAAATTAAAAATACTCTAGAAGGGATCAATAGCAGAATAACTGAGGCAGAAGAATGGATAAGTGACCTGGGAGATAAAATAGTGGAGATAACTACTGCAGAGCAGAATAAAGAAAAAAGAATGAAAAGAATTGAGGACAGTCTCAGAGACCTCTAGGACAACATTAAACACACGAACATTTGAATTATAGGGGTCCCAGAAGAAGAAGAGCAAAAGAAAGGGACTGAGAAAATATTTGAAGAGATTATAGCTGAAAACTTACCTAATATGGGAAAGGAAATAGTTAATCAAGTCTAGGAAGTGCAGAGAGTCCCATACAGGATAAATTCAAGGAGAAATACGCCAAGACACATATTAATCAAACTGTCAAAAACTAAATACAAAGAAAGCATATTAAAAGCAGCAAGGGAAAAACAACAAATAACACACAAGGGAATCCCCATAAGGTTAACAGCTGATCTCTCAGCAGAAACTCTACAAGCCAGAAGGGAGTGGCAGGACATACTGAAAGTGATGAAGGAGAAAAACCTGCAACCAAGATTACTCTACCCAGCAAGGATCTCATTCAGATTTGATGGAGAAATTAAAACCTTTACAGACAAGCAAAAGCTGAGAGAGTTCAGCACCACCAAACCAGCTTTACAACAAATGCTAAAGGAACTTCTCTAGACAAAAGAAGGAAGGAAGGAAAAGACCTATAATAACAAACCCAAAACAATTAAGAAAATGGGAATAGGAACATACATATAGAGAATTTCCTTAAATATAAATGGATTAAATGCTCCCAGCAAAAGACACAGACTGGCCGAATGGATACAAAAACAAGACCCAACTATATGCTGCCTATAAGAGACCCACTTCAGACCTAGGGACACATACAGACTGAAAGTGAGGGGATGGAAAAAGATATTCCATGCAAATGTAGATCAAAAGAAAGCTGGAGTAGCAATTCTCATATCAGACAAAATAGACTTTAAAATAAAGACTATTAGAAGAGAAAAAGAAGGACACTACATAATGATCAATGGATCGATCCAAGAAGAAGATATAACAATTGTAAATATTTATGCACCTAACATAGGAGCACCTCAATACACAAGGCAAATACTAACAGCCATAAAAGGGGAAATCGACAGTAACACAATCATAGTAGGGGACTTTAACACCCCACTTTAAACAATGGACAGATCATCCAAAATAAAAATAAATAAGGAAACACAAGCTTTAAATGATACATTAAACATGATGGACTTAATTGGTATTTATAGGACATTCCATCCAAAGACAACAGAATACACATTTTTCTCAAGTGCTCATGAAACATTCTCCAAGATAGATCATATCTTGGGTCACAAATCAAGCCTTGGTAAATTTAAGAAAATTGAAATTGTATCAAGTATGTTTTCTGACCATAATGCTATGAGACTAGATATCAATTACAGGAAAAGATCTTTAAAAAACACAAACACATGGAGGCTAAACAATACACTACTTAATAACGAAGTGATCACTGAAGAAATCAAAGAGGAAATTAAAAAATACCTAGAAACAAATGACAATGGAGATACAACGACCCAAAACCTATGGGATGCAGCAAAAGCAGTTCTAAGAGGGAAGTTTATAGCAATACAAGCCCACCTTAAGAAGCAGGAAACATCTCGAATAAACAACCTAACCTTGCACCTCAAGCAATTAGAGAAAGAAGAACAAAAAAACCCCAGAGTTAGCAGAAGGAAAGAAATCATAAAAATCAGATCAGAAATAAATGAAAAAGAAATGAAGGAAACAATAGCAAAGATCAATAAAACTAAAAGCTGGTTCTTTGAGAAGATAAACAAAATAGATAAACCATTAGCCAGACTCATCAAGAAAAAAAGGGAGAAGACTCAAATCAATAGAATCAGAAATGAAAAAGGAGAAGTAACAACTGACACTGCAGAAATAAAAAAAATCATGAGGGATTACTACAAGCAACTCTATGCCAATAAAATGGACAATCTGGAAGAAATGGACAAATTCTTAGAAATGCACAAACTGCCAAGACTGAATCAGGAAGAAATAGAAAATATGAACAGACCAATCACAAACACTGAAATTGAAACTGTGATTAAAAATCTTCCAACAAACAAAAGCCCAGGACCAGATGGCTTCACAGGCGAATTCTATCAAACATTTAGAGAAGAGCTAACACCTATTCTTCTCAAACTCTTCCAAAATATAGCAGAGGGAGGAACACTCCCAAACTCATTCTACGAGGCCACCATCACCTTGATACCAAAACCAGACAAGGATGTCACAAAGAAAGAAAACTACAGGCCAATATCACTGATGAACATAGATGCAAAAATCCTCAACAAAATACTAGCAAACAGAATCCAACAGCACATTAAAAGGATCATACACCATGATCAAGTGGGGTTTATTCCAGGAATGCAATGATTCTTCAATATACGCAAATCAATTAATGTGATACACCATATAAACAAATTGAAGGAGAAAAACCATATGGTCATCTCAATAGACACAGAGAAAGCTTCTGACAAAATTCAACACCCATTTATGATAAAAACCCTGCAGAAAGTAGGCATAGAGGAAATTTCCTCAGCATAATAAAGGCCATTATGACAAACCCACAGCCAACGTCGCCCTCAATGGTGAAAAACTGAAACCATTTCCACTAAGATCAGGAACAAGACAAGGTTGCCAACTCTCACCACTCTTACTCAACATACTTTTAGATGTTTTAGCCACAGCAAGAACCACAGAGAAGAAAAGGAAATAAAAGGAATCCAAATTGGAAAAGAAGAAGTAAAGCTGTCACTGTTTGCAGATGACATGATACTATACATAGAGAATCCTAAAGATGCTACCAGAAAACTACTAGAGCTAATCAATGAATTTGGTAAAGTAGCAGGATACAAAATTAATGCGCAGAAATCTCTTGCATTCCTATATGCTAATGATGAAAAATCTGAAAGTGAAATCAAGAAAACACTCCCATTTACCATTGCAACAAAAAGAATAAAATATCTAGGAATAAACCTACCTAAGGAGACAAAAGACCTGTTTGTAGAAAATCATAAGACACTGCTGAAAGAAATTAAGGATGATACAAATAGATGGAGAGATATACCATGTCCTTGGATTGGAAGAATCAACATTGTGAAAATGACTCTACTACTCAAAGCAATCTACAGATTCCACGCAATCCCTATCAAACTACCACTGGCATTTTTCACAGAACTAGAACAAAAAATTTCACAATTTGTATGGAAACACACAAGAGCCCGAATAGCCAAAGCAATCTTGAGAATGAAAAATGGAGCTGGAGGAATCAGGCTCCCTGACTTCAGACTATACTACAAAGCTGCAGTAATCAAGACAGTATGGTACTGGCACAAAAACAGAAATATAGATCAATGGAACAGGATAGAAAGCCCAGAGATAAACCCACGCACATATGGTCACCTTATCTTTGATAAAGGAGGCAGGAATGTACAGTGGAGAAAGGACAGCCTCTTCAATAAGTGGTGCTGGGAAAACTGGACAGGTACACATAAAAGTATGAGATTAGATCACTCCCTAACACCATCCACAAAAATAAGCCAAAAATGGATTAAAGACCTAAATGTAAGGCCAGAAACTATCAAACTCTTAGAGGAAAATATAGGCAGTACACTCTATGACATAAATCACAGCAGGATCCTTTTTGACCCACCTCCTAGAGTAATGGAAATAAAAAGAAAAAGTAACAAATGGGACCTAATGAAAGTGCAAAGCTTTTGCACAGCAAAGGAAACCATAAACAAGACCAAAAGACAATCCTCAGAATGAAAGAAAATATTTGCAAATGAAGCAACTGACAAAGGATTAATCTCCAAATTTTACAAGCAACTCATGCAGGTCAATAACAAAAAAACAAACAACCCAATCCAAAAATGGGCAGAAGACCTAAATAGACATTTCTCCAAAGAAGATATACAGACTGCCAACAAACACATGAAAGAATGCTCAACATCATTAATCATTAGAGAAATGCAAATCAAAACTACAATGTGATATCATGTCACACCGGTCAGAATGGCCATCATCAAAAAATCTAGAAACAATAAATGCTGGAGAGGGTGTGGAGAAAAGGGAACGCTCTTGCACTGCTGGTGGGAATGTGAATTGGTTCAGCCACTATGGAGAACAGTATGGAGGTTCCTTAAAAAACTACAAATAGGGCTTCCCTGGTGGCGCAGCAGTAGAGAGCCCGCCTGCCTATGCAGGGGACGTGGGTTCGTGCCCTGCCCGGGAGGATCCCACATGCCGCGGAGCGGCTGGGCCCGTGAGTCATGGCTGCTGTGCCTGCGCGTCCGGAGCCTGTGCTCCGCAGTAGGAGAGGCCATGGCAGTGAGAGGCCCGTGTACTGCAAAAAAAAAAAAAAACCTAAAAATAGAGCTACAATATGACCCAGCAATCCCAATCCTGGGCATATACCCCGAGAAAACCATAATTCAAAAAGAGTCATGTACCAAAATGTTCATTGCAGCTCTATTTACAATAGCCAGGAGACGGAAACAACATAAGTGTCCATTATGGGATGAATGGATAAAGAAGATGTGGCACATATATACAATGGAATATTACTCAGCCATAAAAAGAAATGAAATTGACTTACTTGTAGTGAGGTGGATGGACCTAGAGTGTGTCATACAGAGTGAAGTAAGTCAGGAAGAAAAAGACAAATACCGTATGCTAACACATATATATGGAATTTAAGGAAAAAAATGTCATGAAGAACCTAGGGGTAAGACAGGAATAAAGACACATACCTACTAGAGAATGGACTTGAGGATATGGGGAGGGGGAAGGGTAAGCTGTGACAAAGTGAGAGAGTAGCATGCACATATATACACTACCAAATGTAAAATAGATAGCTAGTGGGAAGCAGCCGCATAGCACAGGGAGATCAGCTCGGTGCTTTGTGACCACCTAGAGGGGTGGGATAGGGAGGGCGGGAGGGAGGGAGACGCAAGAGGGAAGAGATATGGGAACATATGTAGATGTATAACTGATTCGCTTTGTTATAAAGCAGAAACTAACACAGCATTGTAAAGCAATTATATTCCAATAAAGATGTAAAAAAAAACTGAAAATGACTCATATTA
Source organism: Lipotes vexillifer (assembly GCF_000442215.2). Classification (NCBI taxonomy): domain Eukaryota; kingdom Metazoa; phylum Chordata; class Mammalia; order Artiodactyla; family Lipotidae; genus Lipotes; species Lipotes vexillifer. Next base: position 2,520,023 of record NW_006776799.1, read on the forward strand.
AATATTAGACGTGGTGAAATCTAGTGTTAAGAACTGTAAACGTTCTTAGATTTTAGTCTGCTTGCAAGCTAGTAAGTTTCATGATGCTGGCAGAAGACATGAGACTCCTGGGTCAGAGACAAAGAACAGTTTATTACTCACAGTAAAGCAACAGCCAGAATATCAGCTTTGGTTTCCCTATACCCAAACTCCCATAGGGCAATGCAAAGAGGCCACATGATACCTGCACAAGCAGAGGGTTGCATTACAGAAGGGGAACCCTGGTTAGGGAAACTGACTCTTTTTATAAGGGACAGTAAGTATGCTGTTCTGTGTCCAGGAGCTTCCAAGGCCCTTTGTTTTACAAATGTCCTGATAAGATAATTTGGAGCAAGGCCATCAGAGCCTCTGCTCATAAGATGTGCAAAAATGCAAGATACCTGTGGAGAATGTTCTCTAAAATGAGCATGAAGATGGTATTAGGAACTAGTTAGAGTGTATTGTGTACATTTAATTCATGGGGCTGTTATTTTCTTCAGGACCAAGCTGAGGTCTCTTTTTGTCTGGCACAATCTACTTTCTTTCCATATTCCTTAGCCACAGAAGTGAATGCCTTTGCAGCTTATGCAGAGATTTCTCAGTAGGGCCATCTGCTTGCATCTGGATACAATAGCTGTGGTGTCCACGTCCATGAGTGCAGTTAGGGCAAACCATCCCAGCTCTGCCAGCAGGACTTCAAGAGTTTGTGAAACATATTAAGGGGCCCACTCTCTGCCTCCTGGAGAATAGAGTGGACTAGCACCCCAGAACCCCCTTATGATCCTTACAATTATCTACATCCTGTGGATATGGCTGAAATGATCACCAGAAACAGTCTAAAAGGAGGTCTCACCAAAAAAGATTTTGTTCCCTCAGGGAAAACTCTTCATAACATTGGCATGAATAAGTTATGAAAAGCCTTCACAACTGAGAGAGACATAATCATCATTCATGTATAGCAGATTTGTTTATTCTGTAAAGATTCATTTCAGTTGATTAATTATCAGTATCTGGTGGGGGTCACAAGCCTGCTCTGATGAGAGAATTATTGAAGTGCACGCTTAGAATATTTATCACTGAGTACATATTGTATAAACTTAGCATATTTATCATTTTCTTTCTGGATGGGCCTATTCCTCCCCAAAATATATCAAACAGTACTGCCATGCTGTTGGCACTTTGCCCTCCAGATATAGACCCTATTCTTTCTAGAGAAATTTACTGTTTTTATATATAATACCAACTTTTTCCTTCTGTTTATTGGACATGATAGTAAGATTATTTGTTGATTCCCTACTATATGTCAAACACAGAGATAGATGCTTTAGAAATGCTTTTTCCTTTAATCTCCAGCACCCTTGTGGCTGATATTATTATTAACTCCTTAGCATAACTTAAGAAAGTAAGGTTTAAAGAGACTAGGTCACTTGCCTAATATCATTTGGTTTATGTGTAGCCAGGCTGGGATTCCAACTACTCTCTCTCTGCTTCGTGACTTGGGGCTCTCAACTACCATGTCGGGCTGTTCTCCCACCTGGTTCTTAGGCAAGACCACTCTACTGGGGGTCCAAAGACCTGGGCTGTGACCCCAGGTCCAATAATGTTATCTTTGCGACATTTTTACCCTATTTAGGTCCCAGATTCCCTACAGTCTTGTTTCATCTCATTTACCTCTGTAGCCTCAACGTCTGATTCTCAAATCTTTACCTCTTTCTTTATTTCTCTTCCTGAGCCTCAGACTCATAATAATTACTTACGTATTTGCCTCCTGGTCATTAATACTTTAATATGAACAAATTGGACACTACCCCAAGCAACTCCTCCCCCCGATCTCTGCCTCGATGAATGGCACCATAAGCCACCTTACTCCCCAAGCCAGAAACAATGGAGGTCATCTGTGACTCGTCTCCTTCCCTCACCCTCTGCACCCGTTCAGCCACTGTAGGTTCAAGTGCTGTGGATCTGCTTCATGTAGTTACCTCTGCTCTCTACACCACCACTGTGGTAGTGCGAGCAAGACCACCTCTTGCAGGGAATTTCTGCAGAATCCCTTACCTGGGCTCCCTGCCTCCAACTGCACTCCCCTCCACGCTGTTCTCCACCCTGTGACCAAAGGGAAACCTAAAAATTCAAACCTCATCAGGCCACTCCTTTACTCAGAATTTTTTAATAGTTCCCCAATGTCCTCAAATAAATTCCTAGGACCTTAACGCAGCTTACTGGCTCCTGTCTACCACTTCAGCCTCATCTTTTGCCACTTTCCTTACTGCAATCTCTGCTTTAGTCAAGCTGAACTAATTCAGTTTCTTAAAGTCTTCCCCCACTCTCTTGCCTTGGTTCTTACCACAGGGAAGATGTTCTTCACACCATGGGGAAGATGTTCCTCTATTCTTACTACTCTTGCACTTTCTTCTAAAATGATTGCCTTCTAATGCCACATGGAAAGGAGATAGTAGAGTTTCAGAATCTAGTCCCGTTTGGGACTACCCTTTGCTTCTTGCTTTCCTCACATGATGGCTTAATTTGCAGCATTGATAACACCTACCCTGCTCAAAGGAACCAAGTCCTTTATGTTCCCTCTCTACTGAGCATCTCAAATATTTGAAAATATAATTGGATCATAACAAACATATAAAGTAGCCCTGAACATTTAAATAAGCAGTTTCCCTAC
>NW_006776799.1:2522763-2534897 GCF_000442215.2 Lipotes vexillifer
TCCCTACAGGAAAAAAATTGATCTCTGATTGATTATGTTGGCTGATGATTTATGGTTAGGGCCTAGTAGGCTCAGCAGTTGCCAGCAGGCCTAAGTCACCAAGGATTCATGATATCAAGTGTTACAATAAGCTTGACACCCATGTACATATTAAATCTGAGGCTACTATTTGCTTATTGCTATTAAACCTAGACATTTATCATGCTCTTAAAACTTGTCAGAGACTCTGAGACATCATGAGTCTTGATGTAGCCACATGGAGCTATATGAAGCCCCATTGTTTATGGATCACTTTCTTTTCCATTTTCTCCCTCTTGTGACTTTTCCCATCTTTTTTTCAGCATCAGAAAAATGTATTCAAAAAATTATAAACAGCAGTTGGTAATCAGTGCATAGCAGCTTTCTGTGTATAATACAATCATTAGGTGTACATTAGACATTTGGCATAATCAGAATACTGTCACTGTAACAGAACTCTGTCAAAGTACCAATGCCTCCCGCATTGAAAATACACAGATCAGTTTTGCAACCCTTATGAATAACAGCTGCATGATGTTTCTCTAGGACAAAGTTTAACTGATTTTGCTTGTCAAATTCTAAAGGAAGACAGTATACATGCAAATGTGTTAATACCAATTTCTCTTACATGGTGTTAATATCCTTTAATCTCCTCCCTATTGAAACTGTATTCTTGATGCCTTTAAGCTAAATTTAAGCATGATTTAAAATCATGTCCATAGCTGGTACTAGAGCACTAGTGAAAGAAACTTTATGTTGTTGGGTATTGAGCATGTCCCAATTAAAACTAAAATTTGTTACTTAAACGAAATATTGAGGAAAGACAAATCTATAGAGACAAAAGTACATTAGTGGTTGCCTAGGGCTAGGGGTGGAAACAGGGAGCTACTAAAAATTGGCAGGAGGTATCTTTTGGGGGTAATGGAAATGCTCTAAAATTGGATTTTAGTAATGGTTGTATGACTCTGTAAATTACTAAAAAATCACTGACTTGTATATTTTAAATGAGCTAATTTTATGGTAAATAAATTATAGCTCAATAAAGTTTCCTTTTTAAAAAACCAACTATACTATAGTGAACATCCTTATACTCATATCTTTGTGGTCCCATGTAAGTATTTTCATAGAACTAATTTGGAGACGTGTAATTGGTAGACCAAAGGGATGCTTATTTAAATTTTTCATAGAAACTATCAAATTGTCTTTTTAAAAAAATTTATCTATCTCTCTATCTATCATCTATCTATTTATGGCTGTGTTGGGTCTCCATTGCTGTGCACGGGCTTTCTCTAGTTGCAGCGACCTGGGGCTACCCTTCGTTGCAGTACCCAGGCTTCTCACTGCAGTGGCTTCTCTTGTTGCGGAGCATGGGGTCTAGGCGCGTGGGCTCCATAGTTGTGGCTTGCAGGCTCTAGAGCGCAGGGTCAGTAGTTGTGGTGCACAGGCTTAGTTGCTCCGTGACACGTGGGATCTTCCCAGACCAGAAGCCATGTCCCCTGCATTGGCAGGCGGATTCCTAACCACTGCACCACCAGGGAAGTGCCCTCATTGACTTATATATTCTCTATATATAAGACTGCCCATAATGAAGTCTATATTACACAGGTAGATTTAGCCATGAGGCTAATCTTTGGCAAAAAGGCTGTGAGCAGAACCGATGTATGCGAGATGTGGGAATGTAGATGGGGTGGACAGCCATTTTGGACCGTGGATGAAAGTAACACCCTAGAGATGGCTGAGCAACAAGTAGAAAGTGTCTGGGTCCCTGGAACAGAACCATCATACCAGTGCTGGAGCACCTACTTCTGGACTCTGACATTGAAAAAAGAGAAATATCTACTTTATTTAACTCCCTGTAATTTTGACCCTCTATTACATGAGTCTGGACCTTTCATCTAAACTGCCCAGCTTCTCACCGGTGTTGTGAGAAAAATTCTTTTTAATTAAAGCAGATACATAGAATGAACTCTATAAATATGACTTTCCTTTCCTTCTGTCTTCATTACTCATTTCTGTATTTGTCACAAAATAATGTACAGAGCTATACACACAAAAAGCTTTCAATACATAGTTATGATGAATTGAATTGAATTTAGTAGCCTGAGATAGGAACAGATTCCAGTCTTCACACACACTTGCACACTTGGCAAAATATATACCACGGTTTATATTTCTAAATGAGACAGGCTGACATTCATTCACCCGCCTCCATTGGAAGATCCCCACTGTTAAACAGCCTGAATTCTTTTGCAAGCGTTTGAAGTTGGTTTCTATTGCCTTCTGAGACACCAGGAATTACACACCACCTACTGCGCCTACTGAGGCTCCACGTGGGTCTCAGCAGGCGAGCCAGAAAGGCTGACTGAAGAGTCACTGTGTTCTCCGGGGGTGGCTGTGCCACGGTTAACAGTAGCCCCCAGCCACTGCCCATCATAAATTACGAGAGCTTTTCAAGGGGTCTATCCTTCCAAGCATGACTCCACAGACTACTCTCCTCAAATTTCCCACCTCTCCAAAAGGAAAATGACCCTATTATAGATTTCTGGGTAGCTGCCAATAAAAATGGGGGAGATATGCCATATTTACCGAGACCCTTCACTCAATGGGAAGGCTGGATTTTCTGAAAGACTCCAGCATATGAGGAGATTACAGATGATAACTCCCATTGCACAGCTCTGGCTTTAGGACTGGGACTACTACCTGATTTCTTCATAGTTGGGAAACAAACGAAAGGAGATACATCTGCCCCCATGTGTAATAACAGCGTTTAAACCCTCTAAGAAGCAAAGGATTTGATCATTCTTTTCCCCCTCAGTTTTATTAAGAAATAACTGACATACGTCACTGTAAAAATTTAAGGCATACGACATGATCATTTTGATTTACATATATTGTGAAATGATTACAGTAGGTTTAGTTAACATCCATCATCTCATATAGATACAATAAAAAGAAAAGAAAAAAATTTTCTTCTTGTGATGAGAACTCAAGATCTACTCTCTTAACTTTCCTATGTTCATACAGCAATGTTAATTATATTTATCATGTTGTACATCACAGTCCTAGTACTTATTTATATTATAACTGGAAGTTTGTACCTTTTGACCACCTTCCTTCAATTCCCCCTCCCTGACCCTCACCTCTGATAACGACAAATCTGATTTCTTTTTCTCTGAGTTTGGTGTGAGTTTTTCTTGTTTGTTCATTTTTGCTTGTTTGTTTTGTTTTATTTAGATTCCACATGTAGGTAAGATCATACAGTATTTGTCTTTCTCTGTCTGACTTATTCCACTTAGCATAATGCCCTCAAGGTCCATCCATGTTGTCACAAATGGCAGGGTTGCCTCTCTCTTTATGGTTGAATAATATTTCATTGTGTGTGTGTGTGTGTGTGTGTGTGTGTGTATGTACACACACTACAATTTCTTTATCCATTCATCCATCAGTGGACACTTAGGTTGTTTCCACATCTTGGCTATTGTAAATAATGCTGCTATGAATATGGGGATGCAGATATCTTTACATGTTAGTGTTTTCATTTCCTTTGAATATATTTCCAGAGCTGGAATTGCTGGATCATAGGGTAGATCTATAATAAATTTTTTGAGGAAACTCCATACTGCTTCCCTAGTGGCTGTACAAATTACAGTCCCACCAACAGTGCACAATGGTTCCCTTTTCTCCACATCCACACCAGCATTTATCTCATCTTTTTGATGATGGCCATTCTAACAGGCATGAGGTGATATCTCATTGTGGTTTTAATTTGCATTTCCCTAGTGACAAATGATGTTGAGCATCTTTTGATGTATCTGTTGTTCATTTTTATATCTTCTTTGGAGAAATGTCTATTCAAGTGCTTTGCCCATTTTTTAATTGGATTATTTGAATTTTTGCCATTGAGATGTGAATTCTTTATGTATTTTGGATATTGACCCCTTATCAGACACATGGTTTGCAAATATTTTTTCCCATTTCATAGGTAGTTTTTTTCACTTTGTTGATGGTTTCTTTTGCTGTGCAGAAGCTTTTTAGTTTCATGTAGCTCCATCTATTTGTTTTTTATTTTGTTGCCTGTGCTTTAGGTGTGATTTCCAAAAAAATCATTACCAAGACCCATGTCAAGGAGATTTTTCCTATGTTTTCTTCTAGGAGTTTCATGGTCTCAGGTCTTACACCTATGTCTTTAATCCACTTAAGTTAATTTTTGTGAGTGGCATAAGATAGGGGTCAAGTTTCATTCTTTTAAATGTGAATATCCAATTTTCCCAGCATCATGTTTTGAAGAGACTGCCTTTTCTCCATTCAGTATTTTGGCTTCCTTGTCAAATATTAGTTGACCATATATGCTTGGGTTTATTTCTGGGCTCTTGATTCTGTTCCATAGGTCTATTTGTCTGTTGATCATTCCTAATTATTCCTTTCATTAGCTGGTGAGAATTCAGAATATGAGATTGAGTATTTTTGTGTGTTGGGTTAGATGGAAGAGAAATAAAACAAAGCATTTTTATGTGTTAAAGAGAAAATCTTGCATATATATTTAACTGCACAGTTTGACCTTTGAGAGGTAGAATCAGCTGCCTTTCTAATCAGCTTGGCAGTGAGGTGTTGGAAAGAAAACAGTGGAAGTTATATTGAGAAAGGTGCAGTAGAAAATGAACAATGAGGGATTTTATACTGATATATAGCATTAAAAAAAAGAACATAGGCAAACAAAATTGCCCTAACAAATATAGCTCATCCATCTTGACCACAAAGAAAGAATCATTGTGTCTTATATTTCTTCTTATGGTACCCTCCCCAAACCACATTTGTGTTTTTAGTTGGAGAGTCTCCTAACTAACCTCCAAAACCCTTTTTCTGGCTGGAGTCCATCTCTTGAAGGAAAATAGGCAAAGGGAAACTCTAACTGACAGAATCTGGTTTGGCAAATCATTTCAGCACTGAGCAGAAATTATGGATTTGGGAGTGGGGAGATGTGGGAAGGAAGGAGAGCTCTTCAAAATAAGATAACTCAGCTCTAGAGGATCCTGATGAGGAAATGTTGAGAAACCATCTAGTTCCGTAAAAATTGCTCTTGAGTATTGAGAAATGAATCAGACTTTTAAGTTATGATTTACTGAGCTATTATTCTATGCCAAGCATTACACTAAAGACTCTTGTATACATTTTCTCATTTATAATAATTATCGCAACAACCTGTGGCATGGATCTCATCGTCCCCATTTTACTAACAAGGATATCAGGTTGGAGAAATTAAGTACCCCAGGTCACCCTGGGGAAAGAAGTGACAGGATTCTCAACTAAATGCCTTGAGTCTAAAGCCACTGCTCTTCACCACTATTCCCCATCATGCCTTTCTTTTAAATCACAGACTTCTAAAACATTGCTATTCTATTTGCATTTTAATTGCTCAAACAAATCCTACATCACTATTACCTTGTTACATCATGTGATTGGATTGATATCTCCTGGGTATTAGGAGCTGTTTATATCTCTCTTCATCTGGATGCTGCCCATGTCCCTGGGCACAGTAGATTCCTAAGAACACATCAGAATGAATACCATGTTCCTGCTCTCTGGTGTTAGTAAGTAATGTCAAACAATTTTGACAACATCATTAGTAATCCTTTGACTCAGTGGGACAGGCAGTGGGCTCAGTCTGAGGACTACCCCTCCTCACCTTGTGGAGTTTATATTCCTGAGGGAGTGGAGTGGTATGGAAACAACTAACAAACCAATCAACTGAACAACAAAGTTTCAGCTAGAGAGAAGTATGAGAAGGAAATAACGTAAGTGACTTGGTGTATTAGTTTCTTACTGCTGCTGTAAAAAATTAGCACACATTTAGTAACATAAAACAACACAAAGTTATCATCTCTCAGTTCTGGAATTCAGAAGAGCCCAAACTGGATCTTGCTGGCTGGGCTAAAATCAAGGTATTGGCAGGACTGTGTTCCTTCTGGAGGCTCCAGCAGAGAATCTGTTTCTTTGCATTTTCCAGCTTCTAGAGGTCATCTGTGTTCCTTGGCTCATAGTTCCTTTTTCTAATATTTTTTAAACCAGCAGCACAGCAGCTTCAAATCTCCTCCCTGACTCTCACTCTCTTACCTCCACTTATAAAAACTTTATGATTATCCTGGATAATCCAGGATAATTGCTCTACCTCCTTAATTTAATCACATCTGCAAACTCCTTTTTGCCATGTAAGGTAACACATTCATGGGTTTCAGGGATTTGGATGAGGACATGTTTGGGGAGCCATTATTCTGCCTACCATACTTGGTGAGGAGTTTCATAGTTGAGATGGATAGGACAGATGTCAACTTGGAGGAAAATATTACTCTTCTATTTTGGATTTTAATTAGCTACAAGACTCCTACTAAGACAGATCTTTAAAGACCTTTCATGACTTCGTTTTCCTGGTCTGGTGAGAGACAAACACAGATGTTTTGGTCAATGACCATAACTGTGAAAAGAATGAAGTATAGGTATGGAATACTTAAGGATGAGAAACAAGGCCAGCAATTCATTGGAAGACTTATTAAACATTGTCAGTACATATCCTTATAAACTTCTGCTAACTCCCTACATATCCTCATTTTCATGAAAATAAATAAAATGAGTTCCCCACAATCTTTAAAGGAATATGTATAATACTCTTTCACCTCTTCTTAGTCTAGCAAAAGTCTAAGTGATGAAACTCTTCAGTAGGGGATCCAGAATTGAATTCTGGCAGCTCGGCTCTATAGCCTGCATCTCTAATCACAAAGTTATTTATTTTTATTATTGTTGTTGTTTTGTATTTCATGGACCATTTGGACCATCCCATTTAATTGCATGATTTCAACTAATATGTGTGTCTAAAGATGATGGGTCTGAAGAAGGGGGAGACGGTTACAAAAAGCTTCCAGCAAAAAGTGAGCCCAGACTTATGTCCTAAAGAAGGAGGAGGGATGATGTCAGGGAAGAGGAGATACAGGGCATTTCAGGAAGAGTGTTTAGATGACTCAAAGACCTGTTGGCTTCCATGAATTAGTTCCCCTTCCTGCCACAATTGTGCCTGATCAAATGTTTCATTTACAAACCATAATCATAAACTTTCATTGACAAGCACTTTATTCACCAGAATTCCAAGGGGAGTTGGGACTGGGAGGTTGGCTGGGCCTGGCTGGTCCACTAGAGAGATACAATTGAAGCCTAGAATTTGACTGCACTTCTGAGTGTAGGCACACATCTGCAGTGTCACAGGGTGGGGACACACATTTTTGGAAGGATCTGAAGGTCGGGAATTAGTAGAAATCATGGGGAAGCTCGGATTTTCAGAAGCCAGAAAATTGTGGGTACAGAATAATTTACCTAAACATATGAAGTCCTAAATAACAGTTGCTTTGTCAATGATTGGTGATAATTCTGCTTCCTGCCACCGTGAGATCTTAGGCAAAAGGCAAAGACTGACAAATTCTAGCTTTTCTTATTTTTATATTTGCAGCAGGAGAAATGCTCTGCTTCTCTCTTTCAAAACCACTCCCTTCTTATTGGGTCACAAATTCTAACAGTGATATTTGGCTTTCAAATTTTAATAGTATCATTTATTAACCACCTTAAATTAAGTATTAAATTAGAAAAGCAATCATCATTTTAAAAATTCAAAGGGGAAAGAAAGTTTTGGAGAGAAAATTACAATTGGACTCTTCAGAGGTAATCACTGTTTAAATTACTTTTGTATCTTTTCAGACATTAGCTGAGCATAACTAGCGTGTGTGTGTGTGTGTGTGTGTGTGTGTGTGTGTGTGTATCTGTGTGATTTTTTTAACCAAAGGGGTTCAAGTCAAGGATCTACAATTTTCTGTGTCACCTAACAGACATTTACACATTTCTCATTATTTTTTATTTTGTTGTTGTTGTGAAATTTGCCACACGTATAAAAGAATATATAAAATGTATGTGAAAGATTGTCCCAAAACTGATCTGGGAAAGAAGCTTTTTGCATGAAGTGATTAACAGCATATTCCAGGGATATTTTTAACTTTCTATTCTGAAAACATTTCAAAATTAAAAAGTTGCAAGAATAATACAGAAATACCCCTTACCCAGATTAACCAACTTTTAACATTTTGTCACTTTTGTTTCTCGTCTTCTCTCTCTCCATTCTATATATAATTACTTTTAATGATTGTTACTCTGATGTGCCTTAGTGCTATTTCTTAAATCAAGCATATTCTTATAGACATCCATGCACAATTATCAAATTCAGGGCATTTAACATTATTAACATATTAAAAATACATATTCAAATACATAGTCCATATTTCATTTTTGTCCCTATTATGTCCTTCAGAACAGCCCCCTTTTCTCCAATAGCAGTCCAGGATCCAGTCCAGGGTCACATATTGTATTTATTTGTCATGTCTGTTTATTCTCCTTTAATCTAGAACAGTTTCTAAGCCTTTCTTTGTTTTCATGACATGAAGAACATGGAGAACATTAGGCAATTATTTTATGAATATTCCTCAGTTTGGGATTTTTAGTTTTAGAAGCCAAGTTAAAAGTTTAGCAAGGGACACATATTTGGGACCTGAATAATTAGAAAGAGGGTGAATGGGGAGTTGGATCACCAAGGATGAATTTCATAGAGTCCAAAATATATTATAGGCTCTGTCCATATTCCTACCCATTACATTGACCTCAACAACTATGCCATTTAATAACAAAGAGGAAGCTAACATTTATTGAATGCCTACGGTTTTTTAGGAACAGTGATAGGAGTTTTATTTCCATTATTCATCATAGCAACAGAATGAGATAGCTAGTATTTCTTCTACCTCATAGTCGCAGAAACCTGGGATTGAAATGTTTAGATGACTTTTCCAGATCACATGGCCAATAAGTGGTGAAGCTGGTCCTCAAATCCATGTTTCCATCTTTCATCTTTCCATTATACCATGGCCTCTACACTTGATCTTAGTCAGAAGGTCAAGAAGTGATACCATAGTCTCTAAAATGCTTTTCTTCTGGCATAACTGTTATGGATTGTTAATCCCTGGAACAGACACTATCCATTTTTTTTCTGAGAAACAACTGGCCTCAAGCACAATCATTCTCAGCTGCATTTGACTTACCACCAACTGATCATGTCTTCTTTCTTGAAACTTGTTGTTCACTTGGTTTCCAGGAATGTGCTGTCTCTTGGTTCTCCCCATTTCCCTGTATGTAGATAGGACCCAGGGCTCTCCTTGGGCCTCTGCTCTTACCTAGTGTCACTTGCTCCTTGTTGCTCCTACCCGGCCTCTTGGATTTACATGTCATCTCTGTGCTCCCAACTCCCCAATTTTTAATCTCTAGCTCATACTACTCCCTTGAACTCCCAACAAGTATATTCAAGTGTCAAATCAACATTTCTACTTTGGTAGAGGATAGGCACCTCAGACTTAGCATAGCGAAAAATGAGTTCTCAATTCTGTCTACCTCAAATCTTCTTTTCCCATAGTGCTCCTTATTTTAGAAAATGACAACTCCAATTTTCTAGTTGCTCAATTGGAAACTTTGAGTCACTGTTGACTCCTCCTCTTAAAACCCTCATTCAATCCATAAGCAAATCCTGTTTGCCCCACCTTCAAAATATACCTAGAGGTTATCTACTTCTCACTACCTTCATTCTTGCCATCCTGGTTCAAGCCACCAACACCACTTGCGGAGGTCTTGCAGCGGTCCTCAGTCTGTCTCCCCCTGCCTGTGTTTGCTTGCCTTTAATCTATCCTTACCGCAACAGCCAAAGTGATCCAAAAACATAGGTCAGATCACATTCCTTTCCTGCTGATGGCATCTCCTACTCTTCTCCCTGTTGCTCATGGTCTTCCAGACACTCTGGCTACTTTGCTGTTTCTAGAACACGCTAAGCACAGTCCTGTGCTGTGCCTTTGTACTTGCTGCTCTCTCGACCTGGATTTCTCTCCCTCCAGAAACCCATTGGCTCACTACCTCATCTCTTTCAGGTCACCTTCTCAGTCACACCTTCCATGAATACCCTTATCCAAAATGCCCTTACCCCAAGTACTCCATTCTCCTTTCCTGCTTAATTTTTCTTCTAATCATTTAGCACCATTTAACATATTCTATGAAACTCATCTTTTTTGGGGGTGTCTGTCTCTCCCTCTAAAATGGAAGGTCCTTGAAGGCAAGAATTTTTATCCGTTTTGTTCAGTGCTATATTCCCAGTCCCACTACAAGGTGCCATATGCTAGGCACATTGTAGTGCTCAATAAATATCTGTTAGATAAGAATGAATGAATGAATGCCTGAATGAATTCTTTAGCTTACCCACAGATTGATTTTTTTTTTTAAAGGGTGTTCATTTGTTGGGAGAGTTTCCAAATATCTGTCCATCCAAGCATCCAGCTTAAGAATGTTTAAATTTCTTTCCCTTTTTGAATAGGTTGCAAATCATATATAGCTACAGATGAATTATATAATTTCTGATTATAAAAATAACAATTATTGTAGGAAATGTGGAAAATGCAGAAAAAGAAAATGAAATTAACTTGTAATCCAACCACCCAGAGACTGGTAACATTTTGGTAAACTTCTTTCCAGACACATTTAATTTCAGTGATATTTTATTTTCAAGTTTCCTTATCCCCGTGACAAGAAATGGAACAAACAAACCGAGGAACTCAAAGCTGACTGTGGTTTCATGCTTCTAGCAAAACGCCATCCTCACAGTTCATTAAGAGCCACAAGTACTTCCATGGGATTTTTGGGTGCTACTATTTTCCTTTTCCAAGAAAGCATGCTATTATTTGGATATTTAGGTTACCCAAACTTCCACTGAAGGATCTCCCTTCTAAAGTAACCTCAGAATTCCCAGAAAACTAAATGTTTGGAATTTTGGAAATTCAGATTGATTAATATTATGACCAACTCATTGGACTAAAGGCCAGAAGCCTGGGATTCTAGAACCGGTTCTACAACTTTCTGGCTGTAAGGCTTTGGGTAAGTCACTCAGTCTCAGCTACAGATTTTAAATTAGAAAATGGAGATAATAATATCTGTGTCACCTTTTACTGTAAGAATCAGATGCAGTAATGGAGACATATTTTTAAACCTGAAAAGGGCCACAGAAGTTTAAGGGATAATTGTAATTAAAATGTGGTAGATCTTGGGGCAAAAACGACATGAGCCAGACATTCCACCACTCCTAACAAGCCCAGGGGAGAAAACTAATCAGTCCTAGCAAGATTTCCCATTCTTGCTCTAATGCTTTTCTAATCAAGCGTATGTGCTTTTCCCACCAGAACATGGACTCCTGAAAGAGAGAAACTTTCCCCCTCATTCATTGGTGTATCCCTGATATTTATCACAGTGATTCTCAACATAAGATTTTTTAAATGTCAATTAAAAAAATAATACACCACAGTAAACTTATTAGCTAGTGTTGTGAGTGCTTTTACATATATTAATACAGACACAGCAAAATATAGTAGAAAGTAACCTAGGTTGAGAGCCAGGAAAACTGTGTCCTAGTTCAGCCTGTTGGTAACCAAATATGAATTGGCCATGTCAGTTTCCTCAGCTGCTGGTGGATCTGCTGGTGGACGGGGAGATACCTAATGTCTCTCTCAGCTCCAAATTTCCATGAACTTTGACCCTTGCAATGATAAATGTAGTCTTTGGTGAAACTACTTTTTGAGAAGAGGAATTGAGTAAATCATTAGCTTAATCTATACTTGCCTTAAAATACAAGGTCAGTTCTCAGCTCTGTGGGTTAGTGTTTGGAATTTGTTAAATCATTAACAATAGATTGTTTACTGTTTAGAATTTAACAATACTTTTTGATGTTCCCTAATTATCATGCATGTTTTAAAATGAGTTCTGAACCATTTCTCTGCCTAATTAACCCTCATTGAAAATGTGTTGAATTTTAAAGAAACATTTGATTTGCAAAAACAATTCACCGACCAAGTAACCTTCAGTATTTCACACACAAAAAAGCACAAAACATTTTTAAAACCAATAAGGTAATGTGAATGAGAGATGACCCTTGAATGAAATATGGGGAACATTTGGAAAACATCATTTTTTCAAACTACTCTCTTTTTTCCTCACAAATTCCTGCT
>NW_006776799.1:2534907-2562065 GCF_000442215.2 Lipotes vexillifer
TCCTGCTGGTGGTATTTATTCTGTTATTTTCAATGGTCATTTATTCTCTTATTTGAAAGTCTATGAAATATCTATAACCCCACAAAATTAAGGAAATCACTTTGGATTATTTCTCATTACATCATATTATAAACAAGTATTTCTTGAGCCTTAGTCAGAAGACCAGATACTGTGGCTTTAAAACTACACTACACTTTAGATAACAGAACAAATATTTCCAACTAATTTGTTTAAAAATTTATATAATTTTTAACTAATTATTTTTAAAGCAAATTGAAATCTAGGATCATTAACTTATGAAAACTACTCAGTACCTTTACATCATCTACCTATTGTTACAAATAAATAAATTGAGCAGAAGCAATATCTGACAAGGAGATAACATACATAGTAATTGATTAATGTCTGGACAAGAATAAATATTTTAGCCAAGTAAAACAAAAGAACCAAAATTAGCTGAGTTGTCAAAAAGCTTGGGAAACTTGGTTAAAGTAATATTTGTTGCCTTTCTTAGGCAATATGCAATTACACTCAGATCATTGCTTACCCTAGGTTAAAATTTTACATATTTTTACCTTTTCTCTGTTTCTACTGAGAACATGTAAGTGGACATTTTTATAAATAAAAGGCCTAAGAATGTATTTTGTCCTATGCAGTTGGTGCCCTTTCCATTTTGTTGATAGTTTCCTTTGCTGTGCAAAAGTTTTTTAGTTTGATGTAGTCTCATTTGTCTTAGTTTTGCTTTTGTTTCCCTTACCTGAGGAGACATATCCAAAAAAAATATTACTAAGACTGATGTCAAAGAGCTTACTGCCTATGTTTTCTTCTAGGAGTTTTATGGTTTCAGGTCTTACATTTAAGTCTTTATGCCATTTTGAATTTATTTTTGTGCATGGTGTGAAAAAGTAGTCTAGTTTCATTCTTTTGCATGTAGCTGTTCAGTTTTCCCAACACCATTTATTGAAGAGTCTGTCTTTTCCCCATTGTATATTCTTGCCTCCTTTGTCATAGATTAATTGCCCATGTAAGTATGGGTTCATTTCTGGGCTCTCTATTCTGTTCCATGGATTTATGTGTCTGTTTTTATGCCAGTACTATACTGTTTTGATAATTGCAGCTTTGTAATATAGTTTGAAATCAAGGAGCATGATACCTCCAGCTTTTTTCTTCTTTCTCAAAATTGTTTTGGCTATTCAAGGTCTTTTGTGTTTCCATATAAATTTTGGAATTATTTGTTCTACTTCTGTGAAGAATGCCAGTGGTATTTTGATAGGGATTGTACTGAATCTGTAGATTGTCTTGGGTATTATAATCATTTTAACAATATTAATTCTTCCAATCCAGGAACATGGTATATCTTTCCATCTGTTTGTGTCATCTTCAGTTTCTTTCACCAGTGTCTTACAGTTTTCTGAGTACATGTCTTTTACCTTCTCAGTTAGATTTATTCCTAGGTATTTTATTCTTTTTGATGAGATTGTGAATGGGATTGTTTTCTTTTTCTAATCTTTTTGATAGCTCATTGTTAGTGTATAGAAATGCAAAATGATATATCCAATAAGGGGTTAATATCCAAAATATACAAAGAACTCATACAACTTAACATCAAAAAACAAACAAACAAACAAACAAAAAAACCCCAAACAACCCAATTAAAAAATGGGCAGAAGACCTGAATAGACATTTTTCCAAAGAAGATATACAGATGGTCAACAGGCATATGAAAGGATGTTGAACATCATTAATCATCAGGGAAATACAAATTAAAACCACAATGAGATATCACCTCACATCTGTCAGAATGTCTATTACCCAAAAGACAACAAATAACAAGTTTTGGCAAGGATGTGGAGGAAAGGGTACCCTTGTACACTGTTGGTGGCAATGTAAATTGGTGCAGCCACTCTGGAAAACAGTATGGAAACCCCTCAAAAAATTAAAAATAGAACTACCATATGTCCCAGGAATTAGACTCCTAGGCATTTATCCAAACAAAATGAAAACACTATATAAGAAAGATACATGCACCCCAATGTTTTTAGCAGCATTATTTACAATAGCCAAGATATGGAAACAACATAAGTGCCCACCAATAAATGAATGAATAAAGAAGACGTGGTATATATATATATATATATATATATATATATATATATATATACAATGGACTATTACTCAGCCATAAAAAATAATGGAATCTTGCCATTTGTGACCTCATGGATGGACCTAGAGGGTATTCTGCTAAATGAAATAAGTCAGACAGAGAAAGACAAATACTGTATGATTTCACTTATATGTGGAATCTAAAAGACAAAACAAATGAACAAATATAATTCAACAGAAACAGAGTCATACATACAGAGAACAAACAGGCAGTTGCCAGAGTGGAGGGGAGTAGGAAGAGGAGAGAAATAGGTGAGGGAGATTAAGAGGTACATACTTCCAGTTACAAAATAAATGAGTCATAGGGATGAAGTATACATTGTGGGAAATATAGTCAATAACTATGTAATATGTTTGTATGGTGACATATTATAACTAGACTTACCACGGTGATCATTTTGAAATGTATAGACATATCAAATCACTATGTTGTATACCAGGAACTAACAGAGTATTGTATAATAAAAAAGAAATGGTAATAGAAAAATCATGGCAGAAACAGAGGAAATTAAAAGAAAAATAAGAGAACACTCAGCTCTGTGAAAATATATTTGCAAATTTGGATGAACAGAATAACTTTCATTTAGGAAAATATAATAGCAAAACTGATCAGAAGATATAGAAAAACCTAAAAAAAAAAAAAAAATGATGTCCTTAGAAGAAATAGAGAAAATCAACAAAGAAAAACTCCAGGGCCATTTGACTCTATGGAAAGTTATACCAAGACTGTAAAGAAAATACAATAACAGTGCTATTTAGATAGCCACAACATTAAGAAAAAAAAAATCTTTATTCCAAACTATTTTTACAAAGTGATACTGATTCCAAAATCTGACAGATTATATAAAATAAGCCCTATTGACCAATTTCACTTATAAATATTGTACTAAACTCTAAAACAAACTCTAGCAACAAAATTTAAGATTAAAACATCATTAACAAGGGGAGTTTATTTCATGAATCAATAACATTTATATATTAAAAATCTATTAAATTGAAAGAACTAATTGGAAATATCACATGATCATCTCCATAAATGTTCAACAGGTACCTGACAGAATCCAGCAATGATTTTTGACAAAATCATTCAATTAAGAATAGATGAATATTTCCTTAACATGATACAAATATATATTTGAGCCCAAAAGCCAGCACCACAATTAAGGGGAAACACTGCAGCCATGCTACTCAAGTTAAAATGTCATGAAGAACCTAGGGATAAGACAGGAATAAAGACACAGACCTACTGGAGAACAGACTTGAGGATATGGGGAGGGGGAAGGGTGAGCTGTGACAGGGCAAGAGAGAGGCTTGGACATATATACACTAACAAACGTAAGGTAGATAGCTAGTGGGAAGCAGCCGCATGGCACAGGGATATCGGCTCGGTGCTTTGTGACCGCCTGGAGAGGTGGGATAGGGAGGGTGGGAGGGAGGGAGACACAAAAGGGAAGAGATATGGGAACATATGTATATGTATAACTGATTCACTTTGTTATAAAGCAGAAACTAACACACCATTGTAAAGCAATTATACCGCAATAAAAATGTTAAAAAAAAAAAAAAGAAGATGTGGCACATATATACAATGGAATATTACTCAGCCGTAAAAAGAAACGAAGTTGAGTTATTTGTAGTGAGGTGGATGGACCTAGAGTCTGTCATACAGAGTGAAGTACGTCAGAAAGAGAAAAACAAATACCGTATGCTAACACATATATATGGAATGAAAAAAAAAAGGTCATGAAGAACCTAGGGGCAAGACGGCAATAAAGACTCAGACCTACTAGAGAATGGATTTGAGGATATGAGGGGGGGAAGGGTAAGCTGTGACAAAGGGAGAGAGAGGCATGGACATATATACACTACCAAATGTAAAATAGATAGCTAGTGGGAAGCAGCCGCATAGCACAGGGAGATCAGCTCGGTGCTTTGTGACCACCTAGAGGGGTGGGATAGGGAGGGTGGGAGGGAGACACAAGAGGGAGGGGATATGGGGATATATGTATATGTATAACTGATTCACTTTGTTATAAAGCAGAAACTAACACCATTGTAAAACAATTATACTCCAATAAAAATGTTAAAAAAAAAAGTCAGCTCTGCATCATCATTTTAGGGTAACCTTGTAATGGAGGTAATAGTACAATCAAATAGAGAGGTGCAAAATTTGGAAGGAGAGATAAAATATCCATCAACACAAGAAGTGATAAATAAATCTTGGAGTATCTGTACAAATGAATACTAATCCAGCAGTGAAAATGGATGGATTACTGCTGTACCTATCTTTATGGCTGAATCTCAAAAACATAAAGTTGTAAGCAGCAACAACAAATATACAGAAGAATGACTATGGTATGAGTCTACTTATATAAATATCAAAATAGACAAAACTATAGTGTTAGGCAGCAAAATTATATAATACAGCAAAGGAATAATTAGCACAAAATTCAGCATAGTGGTTACTTTCAGGGGAGGTGATTTAGATGGGGGCACACAGGGATCTTCTAGGGGTACTGATAATATCCTATTTCTTAAGCTGGGTGGTCGATGCACAGGTTTTCATTTGTTATCCTTTAAGCTCTATGTTCATCATACACGCTTTATATTTGATATTTTCACAGTAAAACTAAACTCAATTTTTGATTTTTTTTTTTTTTTTTTTTTTGGCGGTACGCGGGCCTCTCACTGTTGTGGCCTCTCCCATTGCAGAGCACAGGCTCCGAACACGCAGGCTCAGCGGCCATGGCTCACGAACCCAGCCTCTCGGCACCATGTGGGATCCTCCCAGACCGGGGCAAGAACCCGTGTCCCCTACATCGGCAGGCGGACTTTCAACCACTGCGCCACCAGGGAAGCCCTAATTTTTTGATATTTTTGCTTGTAATTAAAATAGAACTTATATTGATTATGGGTGTACTTGTTGTTTTAGTATTTTGACATTTAAGAATGTCAAAATTATGAGGAAATCAATACATGTGTACCATAGATTAGCAAAGAGAATTTAGCTGTGAAAATAATTGTGATGGCTATCTCAGATTTCCAAGAGCTGAGTCACGAGCAGGGGAAAGGAAGATAGACAAAAGCTAAATAGGAAGATTAAAGATGAAACAAGCAGGATAAAAATACTCTTGCCAGAGAATAAAAATCAGTGTAGCTATTGAGAATTATAGATTTGTTGCCTTTATTTATGTTTTTAAACTTTTTGCCCCTCTAACTTTTTCATTCATGAATATTTTAATATGTATATCTGAGAAATAAAAACTCTCTTTTAAAAAAATACCAATAATACACCTAAAACATTAACCATAATTCATCCAGTCAATAGTCAAATTTCTAAACATCATAAATGTAATAAATACTTAAAAATGCAGTGAAATAAGAATCCAAGTAAAAATTTACATATTGCAATTGATTGGTATATCTTTTAACCTGTACGTTCCCCTTCATCTTTATTCAAATTGCAATTGATTTATTTAAGAAACAGTGTTTTTTCCTTTACTTACCCACAGTCTGGTTTTGTTAATAGCATCTCCATGATATTTGACACGTTCCTCTGTCATTTGTAGCTCCTGTAAATTAGTATGTTGATCTAGAGAGGTTCTTCCCAAAGGGTGGTCTTGGACCACAGCCTCAGCTTTACCCAGGGACGTGTTAGACTGCAAATTATTGAACTTCACCCAAGGCCTACAGAATCAGAAACCCTGGGCTTTCAATCCCACAATCAGTGGTTAACAAGCGTTTCAGGTGACTCTGATTCTGCTGATGTTTTAGACCAGCTGACCTAGAGGGTTAGTCAGTTTCAGGTTTGATATTTTTTGTCAAAGCCACTTTATAATTGTGGTGTGTTCTTTTAAAAGGCATTCAATATCTGATTGTTTTTCCTTTTATGACCATTGATGCTCAATGCTTAGATATATGAGTATATTAAAGGTTACAAAATGGAGACAGTCTAATTCTATCATTCCTTCATTTATTACCTGAAAGCTTTCTAAAGAGAAATAGCCTTCATCTATGATTTAGTAACCCAGTGTCAAATCCACTGAATTTGAAAGAGCTGAAATAATAGTACAATATACTCTTTACTTGGATTCACTAATTCTTAATATTTTACAACATTTGCTTTTACCTCTCTCTCTCCACACACACACACACACACACACACACGTCTGTATATACACTTGAAAGCAACTTGCAGACATGACCCTTTACCCCTAAACACTTCAACATGTATTTCTTAAGAATGTATTTCTTATTTCTTCTACAAAACCACCCAAGATATTTAATAATGCTCTATCTAATATAGAGTCCATATTCAAATTTCTCCAGTTGTTTACAAAATAATCTTTATTGTAGTTATTTTTGATCCAGGATCCAGTCAATGATTATGCATTTACATATGGTTGCCATATCACTTTAGTTTCCTTTAATCTAGAATAGTCCCGTCTCCTGTTTGTCTTTTATGGCATTAACTTTTTTTTAAGGGTCAGAACCAATTCTTTTAGAGAATGTCCTGTAATCTAGATTTGGTTGTTTTCTTGTGAATATGTTCAGGTTAAACATTTTGGTGAGAATACTATATAGGTTGTATTATGTACTTCCAATAGCATCCCATCAAGAGTAACATCATGACGATTTGTCCCATTACTAGGGATGCTACATTTGACCACTTTGTTAAGGGGTAACTGCTAGATTTTTCTATTTTAAAAGAAGGAAACTTCAGTTTATGATTTAATTTAAATAATTATATTTAATTTAACAGCATATAATGACAATACTTAAAGTGACTTATTATTATCATAAAATGGATTTAAAATCCAGCCTATAACTTTCCAAAGAGCATTAATGTACAGAATACAGCCTACTCTATTTTTCTAAGCGTCATGAAAATTCAATCAGATCTTTTCTTGGCAGAAATTCCTCAGCTGAAATTTTTGTTCTTGTTCTTTTCTATCCACTAAATATATATTTAATAATGTGAACGTTTACAGTCTGTTTTCTAAAAACCAAATTACAAAAAGATTAAATTATTTCAGACTCTCTAGGGAAAGGAGAAAAAGATTTCACTTATAGTCACAGAATATATATATATATATATATATATATATATATATATATGGTAAATTTTCAGCCTTTAGAGGAAATAACTTCTCTCTTCTTGAATTCTCAGTATTCAAAACTGAAATTCTTTCCTTCACTCTGTATATGTTTCAGGTAATTTTTGTTATGACTAGTAAGGAGGACCAGTGTCGTGTATATTGTAATTCATACAGTGAAATGATTCCCTTATTCAACAAAGGAGCTTTGGAAAACATCCCTGTTCTTGCATTACTTTGATGTTTGAGGGCCACATCATTTAATTAATCACATCATTTCAGATGTAAGTTTGTTTTGATTTCCAATTCTGCCTCACATTTTCCTTAGTTGTTTTTCTATACTCATCTTTCTCTTTTCAGTCCTTCCTTGAGCATTCTGCATGTGTGTACACACGCTAGTGCACATGTGGGCACAGGCTACAGAAGAAGAGTGACTGCTTTCCAACTGAATTACCTGACAAGAATATTTTGCATTGGGCTTCCCTGGTGGTGCAGTGGTTAAGAATCCGCCTGCCAATGCAGGGGACCCGGGTTCAAGCCCTGGTCTGGGAAGATCCCACATGCCACAGAGCAACTAAGCCTGTGTGCCACAACTACTGAGCCTGTGCTCTAGAGCCCGTGAGCCACAACTACTGAGACCACGTGCTGCAACTACTGAAGCCTGTGTGCCTAGGGCCTGTGCTCTGCAACAAGAAAAGCCACAGCAATGAGAAGCCCACACACTGCAACGAAGAGTAGCCCCTGCTCTCCACAACTAGAGAAAGCCTGCGCGCAGCAACAAAGACCCAACCCAGCCAAAAATAAATAAATTTTAAAAAAAGAATATTTTGCATTGATTGTGTATTCATATATTTGATAACCTTAGTTTGTAACTATTTCTATTAATATTGGATACACTACAAGATTTCAGGCTGCATCATCACTGTCTTTAATAATACAAACTAGGGGACTTCCCTGGTGGTCCAGTGGGTAAGACTCCACGCTCCCAATGCAGGGCGCCCAGGTTCTATCTGTGGTCAGGGAATTAGATCCCCCATGCATGCCGCAACTAAGAGTCCGCATGCCGCAACTAAAGATCATGCATGCCGCAACGAAGATCCTGTATGCCGCAACTAAGACCCAGCACAGCCAAAATAAATAAATAAATAAACATTTTAAAAAAGATTAAAAGCTACACTGGTATAATTAACTTTCACGAACTTAATAGAAGATTATATGTATAACTAACCTTGTCTCACACTTTTGTGTCATGGGAAGGCCTTGGTTACAGCTGAATGCCTTCAAAGCCCAACACAGCAGCCACATTTTCTAATTATCCACATTTTCCCCAGGCTCTTATGATATCTCCCTTTTCTGTTCTCTACCTCACTGTAGTCTATATCACCTCATCCTGTGGTCTTTTGGGTTTCTTGCAAGTTTCTAGACTGGCATTTGAGATTAGAAGCAAAATTATTTTTTATTTAAGGATACCAGGCCAGTCATTTCGAATAGAGTGTATTATTTGGCTTGCAATACTATTTTTCATGCCCCATCACACTTTTCTACATGGCAGTGGAGAAAGGAAATGTAGCAGGAACCAATCTGGGCCAAAACTACTGTGGGACTTAGCACCAAGTGCCGTTGGCTGGCTGACACAGGCAAGCAGGGGTCCCCAGACTTTATCTGATCTCAGGGGTCTGTGAGAATGGGACCTTGCTGACCTGGGAATCTCAACACCTTGGCACTCAGTCCATAGCAGGCTTCTGATGCCCCAAGACCACCTCATTCTCAGAAGCCTCTCCCTCAGATTCCACAGGGTGGCTGCCTTCCGCTCCTCCAGCAGCCTTTGCGGTGGTCTTGAGCGACATAAAGCTCCAGAGTGTTTGCTCAGCTGCTGTGGGTCTACTTGCCTAAGAGATCTAGGCCAGCAGGGAAACCATACGGCAGTTGCATCCAATAAAATATCTTGTCTCTCCATGGCAGTAAACGAACTTGTATTCTATCAATGTGAATAGCATAACTTCTTAAATTTTCTGGGTTTTGGTAAATATGCTCATTTATAAGCTGATTTATTTTCTTGACTTTCTATTTATCCCTATTTATCTTGACTATCTATTTATCAGGGATGAATGCTGATCATCCTTCAAGTCATTCTTTAAAAGGGAGCCAGAGACCTTTAGAAGTATTTATTCTTAGTATTCTTTCAAATTTTTTTTGTTAAATGTCTTTCACAATGCACTATAAAAATACAAACAGTCACCACTGTCTCCTGGCATTTGCCAACACATTGCTGTCTTTTTATTTTTCCTTTCTGGTCAAGTTAAAGTCACTACTTATGAGAAAAAAAGGGCTTTATTTTTGTTCAGAAGGAAAATTCAGTGTCAACAAAAATGGAACACAAAGGAACTCACTCCTTTGTTTACATTTTGCCGTTTAGTTCCTTCTATAGAAAGGACAGCCTGACGTTGGCATATTAACATGATTGCAAAAGAAGACATTAAAAAACACAGACTTTATTACCAATTTTGACATTTTTTATTGAATAGAAGAAGAATCGTATATATAATAAAGAAGAATCGTATATAAAATAAATAAGCCTCCAGATTCACTTATTTGGTTGTCAATGGAGCTAATAAAAATGGAAATTCTCTATGTTTTATCAACAGTTTGCCCACTACACCTGAAGCATTAAATTAGTCACTATGCCATGATTTTTATTTTAAAAAGAGGCAAATTTTAGGGACTTCTCTGGTGGCGCAGTGGTTGAGAATCCTCCTGCCAATGCAAGGGACACAGGCTCGAGCCCTGGTCCGGGAAGATCCCACATGCTGCAGAACAACTAAGCCCGTGCGCCACAACTACTGAGCCTGTGCTCTAGAGTCTGCGAGCCACAAGTACTGAGCCCGTGTGCCACAACTACTGAAGCCCGTGTGCCTAGAGCCCAAGCTCTGCAACGAGAAGCCACCGCGATGAGAAGCCCACGCACCACAATGAAGAGTAGCCCCCGCTCACCGCAACTAGAGAAAGCCCGTGCGCAGCAACGAAGACCCAACAATGAAGACCCAATGCAGCTAAAAAAAAATTAATTAATTAAAAAAAGAGAGGCAAATTTTAGGTGGAGATAAGTAGATTTATGGGTCACATTTTAAACTACAAAGTGATAAAATTATCAGTTTGTGGTCTATTTTTAAGCTCATAAATGGAATTTAGGGTGTTACTTGGAGGCAAATACTGAAGATAGATGAGCCACTGTTAGCCTGGGTTTCTGAATGATCATCATGCAAGCAGATTCACCAGCTGGCAATACTTACTTCAGGCTGGTACATGATCGAGAAGGCAATTTGTTTCTTTAAGCCACTAATTCTTTTTGTGTGTGTGTGTGGGGGATCTCTTTGATGCAGAAATTTAGCCTTACTCTCACTAACATAAATGTGTATATGTGCCTACACTAGACAGGACACAAAGCAACTGAATAATAGCACTCCAAGCTCTTCAGGCATAAAATATGACAGGCATATTTAATGATATTAAATAGGAAGTATGGTGCTATCCATGCTTTTGCATATTGAAGGAATCTCAAGTAAAAAGTAATTCCTCCACAACAAATGTGAGTTTAGACCTTCCTGTCCCATTGATGGGTAGTGAAGATGATAATCCTGATGAGACTGAAGATTCAGACAGCTCAGGCTAGACATACTGAAACCTGCACAGAGCTGTGTGACCAGTAGTAATCGGCCTGAAGAACCATTATGAGTGTCACAAGATTCTGAAAGTGGGGGAAGTAAAAACAGTTATGAGAACACACTGTGAGGTATATACTTTCTAGTTCAGTAAATTTATATAGTTCTCTTTGCAGAATGTGAGTGTGGTCATTGTTCAAAAATCAAAAATCATTTTTTTGTCTTCTCATCGCTATAAGATATATGTATGTGTGTGTACGTATATATATCGTATCTTTGGCTCCTGAATTACTCTATTTCATTAAGGGTGTGATGCCAAGTGAAGGTGAGAAAAACAGCAGCATCTCTTATAAATTTCTCTTTTAACCTGATTTATTTCATCTGAAGCATAGTACAGATAACCCCAGAATTATTGCTCCTTTAGGTGCAGACAGGACTAGATTATCTGGGGCACTCCCCTACTCCCTTTTCAATTTCTAGATGACGTAGCTCAGGCAGAGGGGGGGGGGCAATTTGCCCAAGTCTCCCATGTGCCAGGGCAGAGCAGAGGCAAAATAAGCCTCAGCGTGTGTTACCCAGTTGGATCTATGCACAGATAAAATAGGTGTAACAATGTGGGCCAATGCAGTATAACATTAAATGATCTTGAAGAGCCAATATTCTCCCACCATTTTGCCAGGATAGCTGAAGTATCTGATCCTAGTGAAAGACATGTGCACCACCCAAGATATCACATTAAACAGAAACCTGCTGATGACACACTGATACACGTTAAGGATTTCAGGTTAGCTTTGTAATGCTGAGAAAGAATAGTACATGGAAACAAAAGTTTTGATGGTGACGCGGCGATGCTAAGAAATGTTTTGTCTGGAATAAGGATAGAAGTATCTTCAAAACTAATTATGTCAAATGTACAAGGTTTTGTGAGACCCTGCACCCCTGGAAGTTGGTGGCTCCCCAAAAGTCTTGATAAAAGGAGACTGGAATGGCAGCATGCCAATTATACAGTTTTGTTTAGGGACAGACTTTTATATAACCAAAAGACTCTTATACAACCAAAAGTTAGTATAAATGTATTTTCTGCATTTCTCGTTGGACTTAACATGAAAGGAGGGGATGAGATTAACCATGGTTTATGGCACTAGTGAATTCAATTTACTCACTTATATAGGACTTAGGAGTTTATGAAGGTTTTAACATGGTATCTTAAATAATCCTTTCAATAACCTCTGAAGGAAGCATTGTAATTATAGGTATTTGTGTTGCATTGATTCATTTATTTACTAAACTAATATTTTTTGAACACCTATCAGTGTGCCAGGCAGAGATGCCACAATGAACAAAAGAGACAAATATCTGCCTTTAGGAACCATAGACAGGTATGGAGACCCTCTTGTTTATAACTTTGGGCATTCAGCTACCTGCAACTCAAAAAATGTCAAGACATTTGCAAACAGAGGTTGGTAGGAATGATTTCCTTTTAGAGGACTATTGGAGACTAGCGGAGAGCGTACACCATTTAAGTGATCTGGAAAGCTTCAAAGTTAGAGGAAGTGGATGTGGGAAATGCCAGCGAGGCTGAGGTCTTGAATTCAATTCTGTCCAAACTAAGATTATTACCCTTGAAACAGATTTGTTGCAATATGGTTTAATTCACATGCCAGTACTAATAATCTCTGATAGCTCCCTATTTCTGTTTTATTATTATTACCAAACTTATGTTACCATTCAGGAGCTAGTGTTACACCATAGGATCATTTGTAAAGCCAAACTGAAGGTCTTCAGACACACGAGACCTAGGAATGTGAAAAGCCAACGCCAGTCTCCTGGAACTAAATAAACCCACAGCTGAGCTCAGATTTGCAAAACCAAAGCAAGCAGAGCAGACAGCCCAGAATGGAGTAGGCCAAACACATTTCCCAGACCTGCAAAGCAACCAGCCATCATCCACCAGCAGAGAGAGGCTTTGGTTAAACGGGATGCAAGCAAACACTCAGTAGCTCCTCAGCCCAGTAAGCCCTAAACAAAAAATCTTCATGTATAACTACATGACGTTCCTGTGCGACCTATTAACTGAACAAGATGCTATTACTTTAATAATAGAGCTTAACAACAGTAGGCTTCAGTTTCCACCAAGATTCAAGTCACTCCTGGTAGTTGAAATTAGACTTAACTCCAGTACCTGCGAAGCCTGAAAGAGTTAATGTTACTGCCTCAGTGACAGAGATTGACAAGTGTCCCCTGGGCACATACTAACATTTTATCAAAGTGTAAACTAAGCTGGACAGTTGTGAGTGTTGGCTTTGAGTCGTATTTCTCCTTGCCTCTTTCCTTCATTCCCCTCATTTGGCTCAGGGGTGTGTGTGTGTGTGTGTGTGTGTGTGTGTGTGTGTGTGTGTTGCACGTGCCATGGACTCCTTTGCAGTCCGGTGAAGCATATGGAACTCTTCTCAGAATAATATTTCTAAATATATAAAATTAAACAGCATGGTAAAAGTAACCAAATATGATGACATACAGTTATCAAAATATTTAAATAAAAGCAAATTCGTGATATGGTATTATATGTGCTGCTTTATTAATACATTAAACAAGTAGATCTAGGATGAATCTACAAATTGCCATAATTTCAAAGTAGTGGTGAGCATAGAAGATATTTTGAAATGTTGCAACACTGTAATGTAACATAATGGGTGATAGCTACAGGTAT
Organism: Lipotes vexillifer; assembly: GCF_000442215.2. NCBI lineage: Eukaryota > Metazoa > Chordata > Mammalia > Artiodactyla > Lipotidae > Lipotes > Lipotes vexillifer. Next base: position 2,548,536 of record NW_006776799.1, read on the forward strand.
TCCTAATACTACTGCGGTTTGTTGCTGATATTCATAAATAAGGAGATACTAAATTTCTATTAGAGGTTAGTAAAAACTAAAGCATATAATTTATTTTCTATTATTTAATATAAAGATATTTAAGCAGATATTTAAAAGATATGTAATTCGTGTTATATAAATAAAAATGGAGATATATTTTTTTCCACATTCAGGCTCCTGGCCTCCTGAATTCTATCCTGGACACCAGGTTAAGAACTGCTGGTTAATCAGTCAAAAACTTTCTTCATCTTAGACTAGAGGTTGCAAACTAGTAGCCTATGGGCCATATCTGGTCCACGGATATATTTTATAAGAATTGCAGTGTAAAATTTTCTGGTATTTTATATATAACTATCCAAATCTGCAGCTTCCCTTGAAAAACTAGAGCATGTGACAATACTGAGTTAAATACTACATGGCTATTCAGCTGACCTTGTGATGCGGGGATTATCCTGGATTATCTGGGTGGGCCCAACATAATCACGTGTCCTTAAGTTCTGAAGAGGGAGGCAGAATATAGAGAACCAGACAGATGGCAATGTGAGAATGACTATGCCTGACATTTCTGGCTCTGAACTTGGAGGAATAGGGCCACAAGCCAAGGAATATGGGTGACCTCTAGAATCTGGAAAAGGCAAGGAAACAGACTCTCCCCTAGACTGACTCTCAGAACTGTAAGACAATAAAACTGTGAATGTTTTAAGCTACTAAGTTTTGGTAATGTATTACAGTAGCAATTGGAAACTAGTGCAAGTGCCTAAGAAACATATTGAAGTTATCTATTTAGGTCATTCTTCACCACAAGATTGTAAGCTTCTTGCGGTAAATCACTGAGTCTTATTCAATTAAAAAATTAGTACCTACAAAGTGCTTAGTACAAAAGAAGCAGTCAAAAATTACTTGTGGAATTCAGCTGAATGAATATTTCATGTGTCATATTGATCTGCATGATGATTAGTTGATTGATGGTGGTTTACCACTATTTGTTTTTTGCTTTCAGACAATATAATTATAATCACAATCAGGCAGTTTTAGAGACGGAAGGGACTTCAAAATATAGAGTCCTTTTAAAAATCCAACAAACTACTTTATGGGATACTTCTCTCTAAAAGTAACCTGCTTTTCAATATTACTTTGTAGCACTCACTGTTTCATGTGTTGACTATTTTATTTGGTAAAGGATTATTTCTTATCTACAGCCAAACTTTGCTTTGTTTTCACTCTTTTCAAGGTCCTAGTTAAGCTATGTTAATCTTAGCTTAGTTAAGCTAAGCCCTCTGGAGCAACCAAGAGTAATGTGAATCTTGCTTGTATATGATAGCCTTTCAACATGTGAAAGTAGCTATCATGAAGACTCCTATTATTACCCCTACACCTGCACACATTTTGTTTTATAATTTGGACAAATAATCCAAATGTCTTTACATTTTTCTCATGGGAGCCCCTTTCCATTATGCCCATTCTCATCTGGACACAGTTTCTTGATTAATGATCCTCTTAAAACACAGTGCCTAATATGAAACACAGTTTCCAGATGTTGTCTAAATAGTGCAATGGCAAACCCTGTTATCTCCCTTGATTTGTCCATGACGCTATGTAGCCTGTATTACTTTTGTAAGGAGAGGAAAGCAGCCTATTAATTCATATTTGGCTTATCGTCAACTAAATTCTAATTTTTTTTCATATGTTAAATTGGGCTTACTCAGTCCTACAGTTGTACCATTGATTATTTGAGCCCAAGAGCACAAAATTCATCCATCCCTTTTCAATATTATTGTATTTGTATTTTTACTTTCTTTCAGCCTAATGAACTAATTTAGAATTGTGATTCTGTCATGTAAAGTTTCAACAGTTTCCTCTCAATTAAATTCAACAAACATTTATTGAGCAATTACTAAGTGCTTAGCATTGCATTAAATGTATTCGGTCATCTGCAAAATTAATAGCATATGTTGCTATCCCAGTGATTATGAATTTGATGAACAGGAGGGGGTTAAGAATAGAGCCCTTCTTACAAAATGTCAGTGGTTCATTAATCAACATCCTCTGGGTATTGTCAGATTTGAATCATTCTAACCACATAACCTTATCCAGTCCCCATTTCTTCACCTTGTTCCTTATCCTGAAACTTTGCCAGATACCTTTTTGAAAGCCAGATGCTCTATATTGCTCTTATTCAATATATGATGTCATATGTTTCAACAAGGAAATGCATTTAAATTTGGTACTTTCATGCATCAGAGCACCCAGCCCTGAGTGACGTATAGTAGATCAGATGCAGCTTCTCTCCCTCATTTTCTACTCCTTCCTTAGATAAGTTTCAAACAAACAGAAGAATAGGAAATGAGGTCTGAAGATATCAGGAAATAAAATCTTATTTGCCTGGAAAGCCCATGTTTCCTTTCAAAGAAGGAAGAGTTTGGGGCTGGAGAGACTGACAACAGAAATAAAGTGGTTGACAGAAAGGGATATCTAAGTGGGATTTCTGTAAAAGATATGTGAAGAAGTAGGCTTGCCAGTTTTGGTTTGTAATTTTCCAAGCAACCCCAAAGGGTTTGGCCAGAGGTGGCTGCAGAGGGCAGCGCAGCATGGAGGGCCTTGTATGGAGTTGTCTTAGCAACGAAGCCCTTTTGCTGCCTGACTCAGCGAGGCAGGAAAGTGAGAGCAGCTTTGAGGAATGTGCTGAACTTTGCAAGAGGCTGGTTTCCCACTCTCAGGAAAGTTAAATTAAAATTTCCTCAGTGTATGTGATATTCTTATTCCTAAGCCTTTTGGTTTAAAAAATTGGCTTGAGCAGTGTTCTGACAAACAGGGGGTGGTGAGGGACCTTAACGACGTAACCAGACGGTTCGCAGTAAGTGCTTTCTCCAGCTCTGAAACCAGTCTTAGTTACTATGCCATGTTATGAGCCCACCCTGCCCTGGCTGCCCAGCTGTAGTGGAATATTGACTGGGTGCTAGGTCTTCAGCCCACCTACCACTCATTTCTTTCTTCCAACTGCCAGAGTGACTTTTCTAAAGTGAAAGCCTGCTCCTGGTTCAAAATGCTTTGATGATTCCCATTGTCTTTAGAATAAGAGCTAAACTTTTTAAGATGGCATTTAAGGCCTTAGAACATGTTGCTCATACCTCATCTATGGTCACTACTCCACTTTAGCCTTCCTAAACTATTGTATTGTAAATATTCCTCTATTTTGTAATAATGATTTCAGAAGACAAACAAAGCCTCTATTTAAATGCCTAGAGAGCTGCATATGATTCATAAAGTTTCTATCCATCATAGCAATTTATGCTAATGAAACGTTCATGAGATACCCACAGTTAATTGGCTGGGTCAGAGTGCTTCTGTAGCTATGTCTATGGAGGGCAAGTGATTTCACAAGCTCCATGCTTGTTGTCCATGAGCATTACAAATAGAACCAGGAGCTTGATTTCACTTCCCTCCAGCTCCTGGCTCATCATTCAAAACCACGCTTAAATGTGCCTTTTCCACAGAGCCTTCCATGTTCCTTTCAGCGAGAACTAACTCTTCAATCATTAATGTTTACTTTAACTTATCCATATTTTTATCTAGGAAAACTGGGCAAGTTTTTGGTTCCTCTAATTCCTTTATTAAAAAGAGGATTCCTTGAGGAAAGCGTTCATCTTAGCACTTTGCATTTAACCCAGGTTATGCTGAATTAACAAAAATATCATTTACTTTTAACCAGGAGCTCTATATCTTCTATAAAATAGTTAGTTTGGGATGTTACAGCTTCCATTGACTATTGGTTAGGACTGTGATCTATACATATGGTGCACATAGACCAACTTTTTCTCTTTTTTAAAAAACAAACTACCTCTGCTTATTTGTCTCTATTCTCATTCCAGCCACACCCAACTATTTTGCCTACCTTCAGCTCCATGCCTTTCTTTATGCAGTTTTCTCTCTTGGAACCCTCTTCTTTCCTGCATCTCTGTCAAATTCCTACCTAGCTTCAAGGTTAAATGTGATCTTCTATGAAGCCATCCTGGTTTACTGATCTGAGTATGATCTCCCTTTCTTGACCTCCCTCGTCCTGCCCCCAGTGTCATTTGTTTATACTGCTCCAGGGTACATGCCTTTTCCTGTTATTAGTTTTCATTATTTCTGTGTGCCTTTTCCTTCCAACTAAATTGGAATTTCCTTCAAAGCAGGGTCTCATCTTATTTATTGTGTCCGTTATATGGCTCCTAAAACAGAGCCTGGTGCAGAGTAGGTGATTGACAAATATTTGTTGAATGAATAAAAAAAAAAATGACAGGTGTTACAAAAGCATCTGTTGAATTGAACTACCAGCCACTGAATGACCTGGATATTTGTTGAGACTTCACTGAATCCACATAAGAGCTGCAAGTTGTGATCAATTCCTTGAGATCTTTCTTCTCTTGAGACGGTCAGTCCTCAACAAGAAGAATGAATGATGATAACTTTGGGGGCAGCAAGCAGAGCATTAGACTAGGAAGACAGTATACCTCTCTATCATTTCCTCCCAGATTACTCCTGAGGGCATGGGCGAGCTAGTTTACTTGATGGTCTAGGGAGAGTGGACACTTCTATGTATCTCTTACTGAGAGGAGACAGTCATTTTCTTTTAACCTTCCCAACTCCCCTTTTCAGGCTGGAGCTTACCCACAGCAGGGTCCTTGCACAATAATCCATCCTTAGATTTTTAGGAGAGGGTGTGGTCAGAAAAACTTCCACTTTCTTTGGTTTGGCCATAAAAAAATCATGAACTAATATTATAGAGAGGGAAGATGAGTGAGAAAATAATCATATGAGCAAGATGGAATAATTAGAAAATTTGTCGGCAATATCATTGTGAACTGGATCATTATAGAGATGGAGGATCTCACATTTTTATCATTTGAACAAAAACCCTTCTTTGCCTCAGGACCAGAATGGCTGTACTTACAGAATGAACACTTGGCTTGAATTGCAAACTAAGTTAAAGATGATTCTAGCAGTACTTTCCACTGTCTCTTTATTTTTTCACTTTACTAAGTTTCCATATCAGAAATATATACCCTATATATTAAAGAAGCAAAGACAGGACTTCCCTGGTGGCGCAGTGGTTAATAATCCGCCTGCCAATGAAGGGGACATGGGTTTGAGCCCTGGTCCGGGAAGATCCCACATGCCACAGAGCAGCTAAGCCTGTGTGCCACAACTACTGAACCTGTAATCTAGAGCCCATGTGCCACAACTACTGAGCTCTCATGCCACAACTACTGAAGCCTGCGTGCCTAGAGCCCATGCTCTGCAACAAGAGAAGCCACTGCAATGAGAAGCCCGCACACCACAACAAAGAATAGCCCCCACTCACTGCAAGTAGAGGAAGCCTGTACGTAGCAACGAAGACCCAACACAGCCAAAAATTAATTAATTAATTTAAAAAAGAAAAAAGAAGCAAAGACAACATTCTTGGTGCTGTCTTCTTTCTTCATCTGTGAAGGTTACACATGTGTGTTCACTTAGTGATTCTTCATCAACCTGTACACTTAGGATTTATTCACTTTTCTTTATGCATGTTATATTTCAATAATGAGGTTTATTAGGAAAACTAAATGGAGGACTGAACAGCAGAAAAGAAAAACTAAAGAGCTAAATAATAACTTAAAAATTGGGTCAAGCTACTTACAGAAGAGAGCATAAACAACAAATAGGTAAAAATGTGCAAGAGAAGTTGGGAGACTTGGATGAGATATCTGCAAATTCTAAAGCTTGTTTAATGATGCATGGTTCCCCTGGGCTAGTCTGAAGGAATAAAATAGAGATAATGAAGGAAATCTTCAAGTAAATGACAAATAAATAACACCTAAAAAAAAGAGCTCTCAGATTGAAAGATAACACCGTGTACCAAATAGGATGAACAACCTCACAAATTTGCACAAAATTATGACATTTTCATACTTAAAAGATTTTTAAAAGTTGCAAAAGCTCCTCCAGAGAATCAAAACAGATAACCCACAGATTTCTCATCTGCAGTACTGGGTAAGAGAAGACACTGAAGCAAAATCATCAGAGAATTGAAGGAAAAGAACTTTTGACTCTAAAATTAAGATTTAACCCCAGTTGGTAAGGGTTTCAAGCATTCAAGGTATAAGGCACATCAATAGCCTACTGAAAAGAGTTTTCTCTCTTGCTGGTAGAGACCTGTTTTTACTGAGGTGTACATTCTTCCTCCATGTGATTCAGGGATGAGGAAAGACAAATTCTCTCACCCTGTTCCCTTAGGTAACCGAGCAAAAAGCTAGCTCAGTGAGGAGAACTATGAGATCTCTAGCTGAACCAGAACTGGAAAGAAAACTCCTCCAGGTGGCTGTTGCCCTGCTTCCACATATTCTCACCATCAAGACCAGTGCTCTGACTGAAAACTCCTGTTGCTATAGGATTGGTTAATTATTCCTGCCCTCGCTTCTTTATACATGCAGCACAGGCACCAGCTCTCTGCCCAAGGGCACTACCCATGGTGCATCCTGCTTTGCCTGGTTCAAGAACTCTCTTATGGGGACTAAGTGCATTCTGGAAAGTTCTTCCTGTAAGTGTTGTCCAAGTGTTACCTATGTCCCAAGTTGATAGTGTTGTTTACCCTACCTTCTGGCCTGACAAAGCGTAAATCTTAATTAGTCTAATTAGTCTATACTAATCACAGTAATCCCATTCCCCTTGACAGTGGTTAGTACATATAGAAAGGGCTGGGTGACTCAGTCCTGGCCAATAAGATGTGAGGATAAATCTGCCAAGGGGCTTATATGAAAGGTCTCTTTTCCTTTCAAGAGATCATAGGGAAAAGAGGCAGAGTGCTCTTCCCTTGGACATTGTCATGTTTGCCAGTGATTCCTGGGATTGCAGCAGCCATTGTCAAGAAGGGTGTCAACCCCACAGCAGAATAGAAAGGTGGAGGATGGCCGAGTGGGATGGCGAGAAGAAACTTTCCTTTACGTGATGTGATGTCTTTGCTTGTGAAGCTGCACTTATCTCAGGACCTGGTGGTAAGTGAGATAATTGAATTCCTTTATGTTTTTAAACAATTCAAGTAGGGATTTTTGTTACTTGCAGCCCAAAATTTCCTAATTGAAACATAGAATTCAGGAAATTTACCATTTACAGATCCTCTCAGAGTTTATATCAGGAAGAAGAAACATGAAGTCAGGAAGAAGCAATGAGATACAATCTCAATGATGAGCAGGGAAATGTGTGAAACTTAATGCAAAGCATAAATAAGAATGAATATAAAACAAACCTCTGTGAGCATTTAATTATAATATCCTGTAGAATTAAATAAGTGCTAAACAAGTTTTAGACGATGTGCTATGGGAGAAACAGAGGGATTGTTTTGGAAGTTTAAAGAAAGCTTCATAGAGGCTACAGCACACAAACTAGGCCTTGAAGCCTGTGTGGGATTTTAGGACAGGAGAAGGCTGAAGAGTAGTCAGGGCTTTAGGAACAGGGTGAAATGCATGGGAAGTTGGGGCCTCAGTGAATGGTGAACAGAGTAATTGCTGTTCTGAGAAGTTTCAAGTTCAGAGTATTCTGCCTACAATATGCTTCAGAAATAAAAAAGAAAATATTATCACTCCTCTGCTACCAAAATGTAGGCCATACATATCTTTCAGTGTGGCAATTCTGGTTTCTGTGTATCCAGAAAAAATAACAGTGGTGAAAAGGGTCAAAGGAAGGGCACCTTAAACCATCTGAAGGGCAGAGGCACTTCTGGGGATATGATGATAGACTAGAAAATGAGGGGTTTTCCGACTGTACTGACAGCAAGAAAAGCAAGAAAGCTTTTGGAGAGATTTGAAAAATTTCAAATGATTATGGAAAGGATAAATATGACATAGTTTACCAAAGAGTTTTTTATTTTAATGGAGTTAGTGAAATAATCCCTGAAAATCCTACTGAATTACATGTAAAAAAATAAAGACAAAAACAAATAAGCAACCCAAAATCGATGTTATTTTCCCAGTTCTGCTACTTATTAGCTGTGTAACTTTGGCAAATCAATTAATCTGTACCTCAGTGACCTCAGTGATAAGATGCTATCTCCCTGATCTACTTTACAGGATTATCTTGAAGATCTGAGCAGACAATATAAGTGATGGAGGATGGAGAAAAATTTTAGATTCTGTGGAGGCATAGAAGGAATCTGGCTCTTTTAGAACATATTTTTGAAATGTGGCAAGATTGTTTGAGAGATGCCCAGGGATGTCCTGATGGAGAGTGGAAAGTACAGTTTCCAGGGTGACTGTAGCACAGAATGCAGGAAGCCACCAAGTTTGGTTCAGACAAACTACTAGTGTGGGCACGGAACCAAGTTGGAGGTAGGATTGGAGACACATATAGAAAGGAATTCTTAGAGTTTTTAATAGTATGGGAGCTATGCCAAGACTTGCAGCTTTGGTCTGGAGTCTGCAATTAAGGGTGAACTTAGAAGGGAAAATGAAATGGAGGAAAGAGCCTGAACCTTTTTTGAAGCTGTAACGACATAATTTGCATGTTCAACCCCAGAGCTTCCACCATGCCACAGTAAAATTGTTTATGTACTTTCCTACATTTATGAAGCTTGGCAAAGGTGGTGGTGGACAGAGCGTCTAAAGAGAAAGGCAAAGGGTAAGCTTTCAGGCCCATGGCATGGGCAAGGACATGAGAAAATCACTCCAAAAACGGCAACCACCCAAATAGCCTCCCTGCCGAATTTGTCCCTGGAGCATTTCTCTCTCCAGACCCCACTCTGGAAATGGGGCATGTAAACATACTTGGGAATTCTTAGAGGCACTTAAAATTATCTGCTGGTTTCCCACCTCTAAAAAGACTAGACCAGTTATACTTCTACCTCTGGGTTATTTTTTTTTAAATTGTGGGTTTTTTGACTGTCACACTGATTGGGGGCCATTCATATTTACTGGGCAAATGTTAGGGATGTCAATGTTATGCAAGTTTGGGGCAGTCCTGCACAAAGAATTGTTCTGCATTCCATATATGACTTTCGTATGTCCAGCTGGACAGTCATGAATGTGGACAAACTTGTGCATTATTTGAACTGAAAATCTAACTCTATTTTATATACAAGCACAATATATTTTATTACAGCTTTAACATATCCTAAACTTTCTAAGAATAAAACTTTATACTCTGTCCAGAACTTTTTTCTAAGTTGTTCATTGATTTGGAAATTTGCATAACTGTTGGAAAATTGCAACATTACTCAAGGGATTTAGTTGTCTATATAACACATTTGTCTTCGTTTGTATCTGTAGTTGTTGAATTCAAGAGTTACTCTCCCACTAAATGCCAGCTTCTGACTACTTTATTATGTATTTCAATGTAGTTATTCCCAAGCAAATTGGGAAACGTATTACTGGAATATATATCATTTTATTAGAAATTATTGTTCTTTTATTTCTAATTTATATCATGCTTAAGGCATTGTCTTGATTTTTTTAAAAAAGTAATGGGTGTATATAGGTTATATTGCCTATGAATTTCATTTTACGATTTTAAAGGGGGATTAACAAAATATTTGTAAAAGGTGGCGTTTGTCCCATTGGGATTGAGAAACACTAGACTTTTTTATCACTAGGTGATTAAAAAAGGGAGGAGTCATGAATGTGGGTTGTGTAAAATGCCCATTGCCTACACACTGTACCCCTCCTCAGTTTAACTGAAGGAAAATTACAAGTCAAAAAATGAGCTTTTGAGGTTGACCGTAAGTGCCTCAGTGTCAGATTTTTCAGTCGTTTGGTTTTAAGAGAGGAGTTTGTCAGTTCACAGTACCAGAAGATCTGAAAGCAAAATAAAAACAAAATCCAGAACCTCTTTGGCTTCTCAGTCAACAAGGAAAGACTTGCAAGTGCTCAGAAGACGGTAAGTAAAGCAAAGCCCTGTAAGATCAAAGACCTCTGCTTTCCTTTATGGAGCATTAACAAGCTCCAGAAAACAAGGGCTGCAAATAAGGAGAAAATAGATCAAAATTCTGACTCTTTACAGGTGAAAGTTTGCTTTTTTTAGAAATGACATTTTGATACATGCTACAATATGGATAGACCTAGAAAACATTATGCTTGGTGAAATAAATCAGACAGAGAACAAATACTGTATGATTCCAACTTATATGAGATATCTACAATACACAAATTCATAGAGAAAGAAAGAATAGAGGTGTTACCAGGGGCATTGGGCTAGTTAAATAATAACTAGGAGCAGAGATTTTTTTCTTTTTCTTTTCTGGCTGTGCCACGCGGCTTGTGGGATCTTAGTTTCTGACCAGGGATGAAACCTGGGCCTACAGCAGTGAAAGCACCGAGTCTTAACAACTGGACTGCCAGGGAATTCCCAGAGCATAGATATTTTTTATTGGAGATGGTAAAAAAATTTTGGGTATAGATAGTGGTGATGGTTATACAACATTGTGAATGAATTTAATGCCACTGAATTGTACACTTATGAATGGCTAAAACGATGAATACTATGTTATATATATATTTTTACCACAATAAAAAAATTAAATCAAGAAACAAAGTTTGCCTTTTTAAAAAAAAGTTCGACCTCCAAATATAGTTCTATTTCTACAGTTTGTAGATTTTTAAATCCCATGTCTTCCCACTCACATCTTTTCTTTCCAGCTCTGTAATATTAAGCCATAAACACTATTTTATTGGGGGGCTGGGGGAAGAAAAAGAACAAGTTCTGTGAAGGAAACTTACACATTGTTCTTTACTCTCAGATCTTCAAATGTCGCTTTTAAAATAAAGGAGAAAAGATGACTGTTTGACATATATGGGAGATCTATCGTGCTCCAAATAAATTTGAATGAATGCAAAAGGCCTTAAACTCATTTTCTTGGGCTGTCTTGCCTGCTACTCCCTTTGAAAGCAGTTTAATTTCTCTGAGCAGTCAGAGGCTGGGGCATGTGCTTGCTGACACATTCATACACACGACCGTTTCCTTTCAGCAGAAAGAAAAAAGGGTATAAAAAAATAAAGTAATCTGATCCAATATCTAATTTGGGGGTTTGGTTTGGTTTTCTAGCTAATTTTTTTTAACTGAAAGCAGTTTTCTAAAAATTATCATTTTTCCAGATAGTTTTTCTCATGATCTTTTATCGTAAGAGCAGATTTCCACCCTGTGGACAGAGAATCAAGAAGACACAAGCCTGGGCTTCCCTGGTGGCGCAGTGGTTGGGGGTCCGCCTGCCGATGCAGGGGACGCGGGTTTGTGCCCCGGTCTGGGAGGATCCCGTGTGCCGCGGGGCGGCTGGGCCCGTGGGCCATGGCCGCTGGGCCTGCGCGTCCGGAGCCTGTGCTCCGCGGCGGGAGAGGCCGCAGCAGTGAGAGGCCCGCGTACTGCAAAAAAAAAAAAAAAAAAGAAGACACAGGCCTAAACGGGCCCATAAGTTCTTCTATCACATTTGGAAGGTGGAGGGGCCGGGCTGATTTGTCCTCCCCACTCTCCCCTCGTGGGGCTTCAGTCTTTCTAGCCCTGTCTATGACTTAAGTCAGGCTTCCATGGGCCATGTTATATTTTTAAGTCCCTTATTTTCTGATTGAGAAGCTGCTTTGAATACCTATCTGCATAGTTTTGTTACCCTGTGAATGAAAAATCTCTATCTATCTATCTAAATGCATATCTCTATATCTCTCTCTCTATAAATATATACATAATATTAGCCAGAGATGTAAAAACCTCTTTGTTCCAGCAGTCGAGCTGCCAGGTGGACCATTAAATCTACATGGATAGGCAGACAGGCTTCGGCTGAGCACTGCACAGAATCCCCGACCTGGGCGTTTCCATCAGAGGTCAGAGGCCAACTGAAGCAATATCAGCCTCTAGATCACCTGGGTAGAGCAATAGAAACTTCAAAAAAAGCCTGCCTTCTTGGAGACATCAAAGTTTTTTTTTTTTTTCCTTTTTTAATTTTGTGGGTAAGGCAAATAATAGAGTCTTTGTGCTTTATCAGAAAAGTTAATGAAGTTTACTTTTTTAGAACTTGGAGTGAATAGTAAACAAAATTATGTTGTCACTCTCCCTGGAGTACATCCCAGTGCTGTCACATTAAGCAAACTTATTTCTCCTCATGGGACCACAGTGCCTGATGGCTTGTGCAGAAAGAGCTAGAGAATAGGAGGATATGATGCATTTGGAGCCATGTGTGATGGGAATGACAAGCAGAATCAGCTTTTTAAGTGTTTACAATTTTAAGACCTTTAGGGAGACTGACTTCGGGCCACCCTGTGTGTCTGTGGGGACTTTGTTCTGAAATGTAGGGAGATAGCCTCAGCCCTCAAGTCTCTTGCAGTCAGAGGACAGGCGGCTGGGCACCGAGGAAGGTGCGGCACTTCACTAGGGCAGAGCACTACATTTTGAGGAGTCTTCAGGGAATCTCACCGGACCACGGCCTGCTTGGCCCGGACTAGACAGGTTTAACAAAGGCAAGGGAGGAGAAAGAGCAGCCTAGATAGCACCATAACGACACACCTCTCTCCTCGCCTGATTCCATTCTCTGCTGCTCCACGCTTCTGCTGACAGCCTCTGGAGCAAAGTTGTTGCAGAGCATGATGACGAGCTGCCAACAGAAGGAGAGGGCATGGAGCAGGGTGGTCAAAAGCTCTAACCCAGAGTTTGGAAAGTTGACCCCCAAATGGCAACAGGTCTTTGGGAGTAAACAATTTAGTTCATTTCGAGGAAGAAATATTTATGATTAAACATGACAGGTATAAAACGCTGGGAGAAACAATTTTATGGGCTGCAAGGAAAAGAGAGAGCGTTTACCCCTGCTCAGAGTGTTAAAAACCTTTCTCTCCCCTGTGGTCTTTGGCAGCAGATGGTACTCACTGGCAGGAGACCTGGTATTGCTTTTCCCTAGTCCCTAGTAAAGTTGCTCTGGACTCTGGCTGGCGCCCTTTCGGATCGTCACCACTGACTACATTTCAAGTGGCACGTGGGGTGTAGCTGGTGGGAGAACTGGGTTCTCTTGTGGTCAATGAGCATTTAAAAGAGCAGGAGAGGACTTCCCTGGTGGCTCAGTGGTTAAGAATCCTCCTGCCAATGCAGGGGACAAGGGTTCGAGCCCTGGTCCGGGAGATCCCACATGCTGCGGAGAAAGTAAGCCCGTGCGCCACAACTACTGAGCCTGCGTTCTAGAGCCAGTGCTATGCAACAAGAGAAGCCACCGCAATGAGAAGCCTGTGCATTGCAACGAAGAGTAGCCCCCGCGAACCGCAACTAGAGAAAGGCCGCGTGCAGCAACGAAGACCCAGTGCAGCCAGAGATTAAAAAAAAAGAGCAGGAGAAGGAACAGCCACGTCAAGGCCTGGCTTGTCCATGGGACCTGCTATTGCCAGGAACCACGGGACGCCCGACCCCAGTACAAGGAAGGCCACATGGAGAAGCTGGCAAAGGAACTGGCCATCGGCAGGGCAAAGGAAGCAGCTTCTGTGGGTTTTTGAAGCAGCCACACCGCCAGTGTTACACAATGTGATACGATGGCGG
>NW_006776799.1:2562075-2601369 GCF_000442215.2 Lipotes vexillifer
GGGGGGGGCGGGAAGCAGTCTTTCTTGCTTTTCCAAATTAAGATAGCCTTTCCTTGAAAAATTAATAAAAAATACGTTTTTTAGAGTGAAAAATGATCTGGAGCCATTTGCCCATTAGCCGATGAAATAAATGGCATATGAATGTTCGAAAGGGAAATGGATAAACTGCAGTTTGACTCAGCTCCCTCCAAATGCTGAGACAGACAAGCTTGTTTCATCCTGGTCAGGAGCATGTGGTTTGATGGTCAGAGGACGGGCAAGGGAGTCAGAAAGTCTGGGTTGCATTCCCAGCTTTGCCGCTGACTCACTGGGTATCCTTGACCAATGGTTGCACCCTCTGTGTCCCCATCCAGAAAATGGGGGTTTAATGACAGCCCCTAGAAAGGAATGTTTGAGCAGTTTCTAGGTACATGGGGTTAGATTTTTGAGGTCCCAGGCAGGTGAAGACGGCAAGATATCCAAACTTAATTTTCTTGCATAGGGAATCATGGTTGAGAGCTTATAGAAACAATAGAGGTTGAGAACACGATAAATCCCCATAACTGTCAGAGGTAACCTTTGATATATGGCTTTAAAAACTCTCAAATCTTTAAAGCCACCCTGTCACCTTCCAAGGTTTCATGCTATTGGACTCTGTGAATTTATTTGAAAACAATTTAAAATTAAATTCCATGGCACTGAGTCATCTCCTGCCAGCTACTAAATACTAAGATGAAAATCTCTTATGACATTTAACACAATGGCTGTTCAGAGGTCTTGCATTAGATATTGTAAAGACTTTCATATTTTGGTTTGCTGCCTTCCATAGGAATCTTAATAGTTTGAAACACTGCTAATTATTTTCAGCCAGAATATGAATACCTCAGATTTGGGACAAAGACACTCCTCTTTCACTGGCTCTGTTCTTTGCTTGTCCCATAGAGATTCTTTCTTGTGAGGAGCTTAACAAGTGCTGTGAAAATAGTAACTCACAGAACAAGTGTCAGGAATCCTGCATTCTTGTCCTGGCATTTCTGTTCTGGTGAATAAGTAACTTAGTCCATCTAGGCATCAGTTTCCCCTGTTTGCCATAGATCCCTTCTTTCAAAAGAAGCATTATGCATCATTCTAGGATTAAAGAGATGGAAAAGAGGGACCTCAGCCCTTCTCTGCTCTGCTGACAAGCCCAGGTCAGCAACTTTGTGAAACCCAGCATGAATACCACTGGCTAGGGTCCTTCAAGCCGTTTTCATATATGAGAATCTGTGGGTGAGAAGAGAGAGGAGGAATTGGGTATGTTTACAGCCAATCAATGCACATTAGTAACAACTGCAGAATCCAAAGATGCCTATTTTTGGTTTGGGTCCAGTCATTAAAAATAGAAGGCTTTCTACAGATTTAATGTGATCGCTATCAAATTATCTATGACAATTTCCACAGAACTAGAACAAATAATCCTAAAATTTATATAGAACCACAAAAGACCCAGAATTGCCAAAGCAATACTGAGGAAAACAGAACAAAGCTGGAGGCATAACCCTCCCAGACTTCAGACAACACTACAAAGCTAAAGTAATCAAAGTAGCATGGTATTAGCACAAAAACAGACATATAGATCAATGGAACAGAAAAGATAGCCCAGAAATAAACCCACACACTTACAGTCAATTAGTCTTCAAAAAAGTAGGCAAGAATATACAATGGAGAAAAGACAGTCTCTTCAGCAACTGGTGTTGGGAAAGCTGGACAGCCTCATGCAAATCAATGAAATTAGAACACTCACTTACACCACACACAAAAATAAACTCAAAATGGTTTAAAGTCCTAAATATAAAATATGACACCATAAAACTACAAGAGAACATACGCAAAACATTCTCTGACATAAATCGTAGTAGTATTTTCTAAGATCCGTCTCCCAAGGCAAAAGAAATAAAAGCAAAAATAAACAAATGGGACCTAATCAAACTTAAAAGCTTTTGCACAGCAGAGGAAACCGTAAACAAAATGAAAAGAAAACCTATGGACTGGGAGAAAGTATTTGTAAATGATGCAACTGATAAGGGGTTGATTTCCAAAGTATACAAATAGCTTATACAACTTAATGTCACAAAACCAAACAACCCAATCAAAAATGGGCAGAAGATCTACATAGACATTTCTCCAAAGAAGACATAAAGATAGCCAACAGGCACATGGAAAGATGATCAACATTGCTAATTATTAGAGAAATCCAAATCAAAACCACAATGTGGTATCACCTCACACTGGTCAGAATGGCCATCACCAAAAAGTCTACAAATAATGAATGCTGGAGAGGGTGTGGAGAAAAGAGAACCCTTTTACACTGTTGGTGGGAATATAAATTGCTGCAGCTGCTATAGAAAACAGTATGGAGATTCCTTAAATAACTAAAAATAGAGTTACCATATATTCCAGCAATCCCACTCCTGGGCATATATCTGGAAAAGATGAAAACTAATTCAAAAAGATACATGCACCCCAATGTTCATAGTGGCACTATTTACAATAGCCAAGACATGGAAGCAACATAAATGTCCATCTATAGATGAATGAATAAAGAAGATGTGGTACTTATATACAATGGAATATTACTCGGCCATAAAAAATAATGAAATAATGCCATTTGCAGCAACATGGATGGACCTAGAGATTATCAGACTAAGTGAAGTAAGTCAGACAAAGACAAATATTATATGATATCACTTATATGTGGAATCTAAAAAATAATACCAATGAATTTATTTACAAAACAGAAACAGACTCTCAAACATAGAAAACAAATGTATGGTTACCAAAGGGAAAAGAGGGGAGGGATAAATTAGGAGTATGGGATTAACAGATACACACTACTATATATAAAATAAACAACAACATCCTACTGTATAGTACAGGGAACTATATTCAGTATCTTATAATAATCTATAATGGAAAATAATCTGAAAAAATATGTATATATAACTGAATCACTTTGCTGTACACCTGAAACTAACACAGTATTGTAAATCAACTATACTTCAATTAAAAAAAAGAAACTATTTCAGATAAAACAAAGTAAGCTGAAAGTTTAAAAAGAAGGTTTTAAAAGTTTGGATGAAAGCCACTTTGTAGTGCCCTTTTTGATATATGCCCATGACCTATACTCACATAAAGTACATGTAGTTACTCTCATTTAACTATAATGCCCCATCCTTTAATCACTCCTGATGGATAAAATTCACTGTATTTTGTGCAGAGAATTTTTTCCTGACTTGAGTGGTTTCCTTTAAAGAAACAAAACCCTCATAAAATATTTTCTGTTAAGAGCTTCCTTTTCCTCCAAAATGAAAATAGCTTTAAAAACTATTGAAGATATACATGCTTACTTTCATAGTTTTTAAAGATATTAAAAAAAATTATATAGCATATAAAGTAGAAGAATAAATTTACCTGTGATCCCAGGTACAACTGCTGGTATACATCAGGTACAATTGCTGTTAACATTTCCACATATTTCTTTGAAGTCTTTTTCTATGCACACACTCTGCTACATATCATGTAAAACATGTTTTGAGAAAAGCAAAAAAATAACCTCATACATTTATTTATGCAACTATAGATATCCTGAATACATACATATCCTGAAAAAAATACATAGACATACACACACATATACATATTTCACTGTCTATAGAGATAGATTTCATCATCTTCAGTTGTTATATAGTATTTCAATTCATGAATGTATCATCAGTTTTTTTCACTGAAGGACATTTAATTTTTCCAATATTTGCCTTTATAAACAATAGTGTGAGGAACATTTTTTTCTTTTTTTTTTGCGGTATGCGGGCCTCTCACTGTTGTGGCCTCTCCCGTTGTGGAGCACAGGCTCCGGACGCGCAGGCTCAGCGGCCATGGCTCACGGGCCCAGCCGCTCTGCGGCATGTGGGATCCTCCCGGACTGGGGCACGAACACATGTCCCCTGCATCAGCAGGCGGACTCTCAACCACTGAGCCACCGGGGAAGCCCAAGGAACATTTTTGTACATATATTTTTGTGTAGTGCCCAATTATTTCTAATGAATATATTTCTTAAACTGGAATTCAAACTGTACACACATGTGCAGTCTTAATATTGGCTATGAGAAAAGTTGGTACAATCTATAGTAGTAAAATGTGGCATCTGGTATGGAAATACTGAAAGGTTTGGATTTTATTAGAAAAAAAGAATGACATTATTTCTTGAAAAGGCTTTTTTATTGACTTTAAAATGCTTGGTCTTTGTTGGTTAAGGACCAAACTGAATGCTCTGAAAGTAGTAATAACTGACCAGAAAAGTTCACTTAAGAAAAATGGTTACACAACCATATGATTGGGTCCCCAGCTGGAATACTTAGTGGATTTCTAAGGCTCACACTATTTTGAAACTTAAGGAATACAAATACCTTATCCTTGTTCATTGAGAATAATTCCCTCCTTCATTCTTTTATTTTTTAAATATTCACATGACCTATATTTTCAAATGATGATTAGATTGAGACAAAAATAGGGTTAAATTGATGGATAACGGGGAAAATATTTAATCCAGAAGCAATTATACCACAACATATCCTTCTCTTAAGTACTCTTAGGCTCAAGAATGACTTGCCCCTGAAGGATGAAATTAAATTGTTTGAGGCCATCACGTTGATATTATTGAACGAGTTAAGGAAGAAGTACTATTATTTTTGTCTTATGAATTCATCTACTGTGCTGTACAATGATGGCCTGTCACTCTTTTTCTTTTAACATCTTTATTGCAGTATAATTGCTTCACAATGGTGTGCTAGTTTCTGCTTTATAACAAGGTGAATCAGTTATACATATACATATGTTCCCATATCTCTTCCCTCTTGCATCTCCCTCCCTCCCACCCTCCCTATCCCACCCTTCTAGGTGGTCACAAACCACCCATCTGATCTCCCTGTGCTATGCGGCTACTTCCCACTAGCTATCTATTTTAATTTGGTAGTGTATATATGTCCATGCCCTCACTCACTTTGTCACAGCTTACCCTTCCCCCTCCCCATATCCTCAAGTCCATTCTCTAGTAGGTCTGTGTCTTTATGACCATCTTACCCCTAGGTTCTTCATGACATTTTTTTTTCTTAGATTCCATATATATGTGTTAGCATACAGTATTTGTTTTTCTCTTTCTGACTTACTTCACTCTGTATGACACACTCTAGGTCCATCCACCTCACTACAAATAACTCAATTTCGTTTCTTTTTATGGCTGAGTAATATCCATTGTATATATGTGCCACATCTTCTTTATCCATTCATCTGTTGACGGACACTTAGGTTGTTTCCATCTCCTGGCTATTGTAAATACAGCTGCAATGAACATTTTGGAACATGACTCTTTTTGAATTATGGTTTTCTCAGGGTATATGGCCAGTAGTGGAATTGCTGGGTCATATGGTAGTTCTATTTCTAGCTTTTTAAGGAACCTCCATACTGCTCTCCATAGTGGCTGTATCAATTTACATTCCCACCAACAGTGCAGGAGGGTTCCCTTTTCTCCACACCCTCTCCAGCATTTATTGTTTGTAGATTTTTTGATGATGGCCATTCTGACTGGTATGAGATGATATCTCATTGTAGTTTTGATTTGCATTTCTCTAATGATTAATGATGTTGAGCATTCTTTCATGTGTTTGTTGGCAATCTGTATATCTTCTTTGGAGAAATGTCTATTTAGGTCTTCTGCCCATTTTTGGATTGGGTTGTTTGTTTTTTTGTTATTAGCTGCATGAGCTGCTTGTAAATTTTTCACTTTCAGATTTTTCATCGTTAGTATATAGGAATGCCAGAGATTTCTGTGCATTAATTTTGTATCCTGCTACTTTACCAAATTCATTGATTAGCTCTAGTAGTTTTCTGGTAGCATCTTTAGGATTCTCTATGTATAGTATCATGTCATCTGCAAACAGTGACAGCTTTACTTCTTCTTTTCCGATTTGGATTCCTTTTATTTCCTTTTCTTCTCTGATTGCTGTGGCTAAAACTTCCAAAACTATGTTGAATAAGAGTGGTGAGAGTGGGCAACCTTGTCTTGTTCCTGACCTTAGTGGAAATGCTTTCAGTTTTTCGCCATTGAGGATGAATGCTGGCTGTGGGTTTGTCATATATGGCCTTTATTATGTTGAGGAAAGTTCCCTCTATTCCTACTTTCTGCAGGGTTTTTATCATAAATTGGTGTTGAATTTTGTCAAAAGCTTTCACTGCATCTATTGAGATGATCATATGGTTTTTTCCTTCAATTTGTTAATATGGGGTATTACATTGATTGATTTGCATATATTGAAGAATCCTTGCATTCCTGGAATAAACCCCACTTGATCATTGTGTATGATCCTTTTAATGTGCTGCTGGATTCTGTTTGTTATATTTTGTTGAGGATTTTTGCATCTATGTTCATCAGTGATATTGGCCTGTAGTTTTCTTTCTTTGTGACCTCTTTGTCTGGTTTTGGTATCAGGGTGATGGTGGCCTTGTAGAATGAGCTTGGGAGTGTTCCTCCCTCTGCTATATTTTGGAAGAGTTTGAGAAGGATAGGTGTTAGCTCTTCTCTAAATGTTTGATAGAATTCGCCTGTGAAGCCATCTGGTCCTGGGCTTTTGTTTGTTGGAAGATTTTTAATCACAGTTTCAATTTCAGTGCTTGTGATTGGTCTGTTCATATTTTCTATTTCTTCCTGATTCAGTCTTGGCAGGTTGTGCATTTCTAAGAATTTGTCCATTTCTTCCAGGTTGTCCATTTTATTGGCATAGAGTTGCTTGTAGTAATCTCTCATGATCTTCTGTATTGCTGCAGTGTCAGTTGTTACTTCTCCTTTTTCATTTCTAATTCTATTGATTTGAGTCTTCTCCCTTTTTTTCTTGATGAGTCTGGCTAATGGTTTATCAATTTTGTTTATCTTCTCAAAGAACCAGCTTTTAGTTTTATTGATCTTTGTTATAGTTTCCTTAATTTCTTTTTCATTTATTTCTGATCTGATCTTTATGATTTCTTTCCTTCTGCTAACTTTGGGGTTGCTTTGTTCTTCCTTCTGTAATTGCTTTAGGTGCAAGGTTAGGTTGTTTATTTGAGATGTTTTCTGTTTCTTAAGGTAGGATTGTATTGCTATAAACTTCCCTCTTAGAACTGCTTTTGCTGCATCCCATATGTTTTGGGTCATCGTGTTTCCATTGTCATTTGTTTCTAGGTATCTTTTGATTTCCTCTTTGATTTATTCAGTGATCACTTCGTTATTAAGCAGTGTATTGTTTAGCATCCATGTGTTTGTATTGTTTACAGATCTTTTCCTGTAATTGATATCTAGTCTCATAACGTTGTGGTCGGAAAAGATACTTGATACGTTTTCAATTTTCTTCAATTTACCAAGGCTAGATTTGTTATCCAAGATATGATCTATCCTGGAGAATGTTCCATGAGCACTTGAGAAAAATGTGTTTTCTGTTGTTTTTGGATGGAATGTCCTAAAAATATCAATTAAGTCCATCTTGTTTAATGTATCATTTAAAGCTTGTGTTTCCTTATTTATTTTCATTTTGGATGATCTGTCCATTGTTTAAAGTGGGGTGTTAAAGCCCCCTACTATGATTGTGTTACTGTCGATTTCCCCTTTTATGGCTGTTAGTATTTGCCCTACGTATTGAGGTGCTCCTATGTTGGGTGCATAAATATTTACAATTGTTTTATCTTCTTCTTGGAGGGACCCCTTGATCATTATGTAGTGTCCTTCTTTGTCTCTTGTAATAGTCTGTATTTTAAAGTCTACTTTGTCTGTTATGAGAATTGCTACTCCAGCTTTCTTCTGATTTCCATTTTCATGGAATATCTTTTTCCATCCCCTCACTTTCCATCTGTATTTGTCCCTAGGTCTGAAGTGGGTCTTTTGTGGACAGCATATATACAGGTCTTGTTTTTGTATCCATTCAGTCTGTGTCTTTTGGTGGGAGCATTTAATCCATTTACATTTAAGGTAATTATCGATATGTATGTTCCTGTTCCCATTTTCTTAATTGTTTTGGGTTTGTTATTGTAGGTCTTTTCCTTCTGTTGTGTTTCTTGCCTAGAGAAGTTCCTTTAGCATTTGTTGTAAAGCTGGTTTGGTGGTACTGAACTCTGGCTAGGCACTCTTGACAACATAGAAAAGAGATCCACTTTGATCTCTAGAATGTTAAAGCTGCAGGCAGGAATCAGTGTGGATGACAGACTTCCTGTTCCAGACTCAAACACAGAAACTCCAGGACAGGAGGAAAACCTATCCCATAAGAAATGGGAGAGTTACCTTCAACAGAAACTTCCCTTCTATATAATAAACACCTTTCAAAATATGTAGACAACTGGAGAATCTTATTTCTAGCAACACTACTGCCATCATCTCAAAATTCCACATCTTTTTCAGTCATTAGAAATATAAATCAACTGGCTTAATTTGAAACCTGTGACTCCTTTTTAAAATTTTATTTATTTTTTTGCAGTACGCGGACCCCCCACCACTGTGGCCCTCCCATTGCTGAGCACAGGCTCTGAAAGTGCAGGCTCATTGGCCATGGCTCACGGGCCTAGCAGCTCCGCGGCATGTGGGATCTTTCCCAGACTGGGGCACGAACCCGTGTCCCCTGCATCGGCAGGTGGACTCTCAACCACTGCGCCACCAGGGAAGCCCCCTTCCTTTTTTTACATTAATTTTTATTGGAGTATAGTTGATTTACAATTTTTTATTAGTTTCTGCTGTACAGCAAAGTGTATCAGTTATACATATACCCATATCCACTCTTTTTAAGATTCTTTTTCCATATAGGTTGTTACAGAGTATTGAGTAGACTTCCCTGTGCTATACAGCAGGTCCTTATTAGTTATCTATTTTATATATAATAGTGTGTATATGTCATTCCCAACCCCCCAACTTATCCCCAATCTCCTTTCCCCCTTGGTAATTATAAGTTTGTTTTCTACATCTGTGACTATATCTCTGTTTTGTAAATAAGTTCATTTGTACCATTTTTTAAGATTCCACATATAAGTGATATCACATGATATTTGTCTTTGTCTGACTTACTTCACTCAGTATGACAATCTCTGGGTCCATCCATGTCACTGCAAATGGCATTATTTCATTCTTTTTTTATGGCTGAGTATTCCATTGTATATATGTACCACATCTAATTTATCCATTCATCTGTCGATGGACATTTATGTTGCTTCCATGTCTTGGCTATGGACGTGTTGCAATCAACATTGGGATGCATGTATCTTTTCAAATTATGAAACCCGTGACTCTTAATGAGACAAGTTAGTGAAAGGATTAATTAACAGCTGTCCACAAATATTCAAAGCACCCATCAGTCTCTTCTGAATAAATGGAAAGGATAACAGATAAAGCCTAAGAAGGTGCTTTGTGACTAGAATTTGCCATACTACTGTGAGTTATTATTAACACATTTAAAGAAAAGTTGAAGAGACAATGGCTAATTTGATCCAACCTATTAATCTAGAATTATTTATGATGGAAAAGATATTTTTATAAATGGAATTAGACACAGGCTTCAAGAATACCACTGCTATAACAAAGAAGAGGCTAACTGATTGTTTCTCTCCATCTTTATTCTACCTCTTCTCAGTGCCCCCCCCCAGAATACAGGTTTAAGTTTAATCTAGAGCTTTAAATTAGATGTTAGAAATATTTTTTGATGATGTATATATTTAAACTACTGCAATAGGACTATAAAACAACATATAAAATCAATTTCCCTAGAAAATGTTTAATAATAAAGTTGCTATTATTGGTCTGGGCTGGTTTGGCTCTTAGAGAGACATGCAAAGAGGGGATCCTGAAAACTTTTCAGTTCCTTGAGTCTGTACCATACTTTGGACACTGCCTCATCTGAGTGTTAGGAAGTTCTGGGCAATTACCCTCTATGATTCTGCAAATAATCTCTATTTGGGAGAAAGTTTATTTTAATAATGAGTTGATATAGCTCAGATGTTTATTTCCCTTCATTTTCCCAACATCTACAGAGAGGTATTCTGCCTCAGTATTATTATTTACTTTCTCTTCCTGATGATATCATTGTAGCCTACTTGATTTTAAAGATTTGTTTATACATTTTTACACACACATTCATTAATAATGGAAAATAAAAAAAGATACATTCATACCAAGTAATTCTGCCTAAGGAAATTTGAGCTTTTTTGTGTGTTTTAACCTGTTGACCAGAGCTGGCCATTAGCATGAACTAAAAAGGCAGCCACTGACTACAATGATTGGTTGAGGGACATAGATCCAACACGTTATACCCTTATCCTCCCTGTATTTGTCCAATTGCCTGAAGATCTTAACATTAGGATAATTCTTGAATGGCCTTCTTAAGAACCCAAGAGTTTGAATTTACGTGGGAGAAGAAATATACTACTTGGTTAATATAGCAGCCTGGTTAATTTATATGGTCACCCCAATATTCCACTAGGCAGAGAACAGATCTCAGAGGGAAAATGAAGGCAAAGCCAAGAATTGAAAGGAAGTTGATAGTGTAACTGTGGGAACGGAGGTTCCTGCCTAGGCCCAATCCTGGATGCCCAAAGAAAGGCTTGATGTTAGGTCTTACTTGGCCCTACTGCCTAGTAAAGAGTCTGGTGCTGAATGAATAAATAAAGGAATGAATATGTGGGTGTCAAGGTGAGAGGGTGTTTAATAAGTGTTGATGGTGGAGGTGGCCTCATAAAAGTGAGAGTACCTAGATGGGGGTGGTATGGATATATAGGGAATAAATTTAATTTTTTTAAGGGTGCCTCTCAAGATCTGGAATTTGTTTTGGGAACAGTCCCCCATAGCAGTTGCTTCTTGTGGGATTTTCTGAGGGTAGAAGTGGCAGGGTCCTCTTTTATGGCCTCTCTTTCTGTATACTAGCCCACAGTGTCAGCCATATTTTCCTCAGGGCCATTGCACAGACCACCACCAAGGAACTCAGTCCTCTGTCCAGTATACCTTGCTGATGGGGACATCAATCTTCCTCATAGTTGTTTCTCCCAGGTTTTCATAATAAAAATGTTCTCAGCTATTTGGGCAAGGACTTTTTTTTCCCAGACTAGATGCAAAAATACCTCTTTGCACTGGGCCTATCTCATATGTCTTTTCAAAGCAGCATGGGGGGAAAAAAAAGACTTAGGAGATATTCACAGTTTTTCACAGTAAACTCAAACCTTTCTGATGTGGGTTCCTGACATCTTTGGCTGAACTGAGCAGCGGGGGGGCAAGGAGGAGGTAATGGTGGTCAAGTAACTTCCAGCACTCAACCACCATCCTGTTTGGATTGAGGGCCTCAAGTAACACACTTGGTGGGAGGCCTGGGCTGAGCAGGATGAGTCTTTCTCCCAGGGAGCCAAGGAGAACACAAGATCATTGTCAATAAGGTTCAGGGGCTGCTGCAGAAGGTTTGGGCACTGGCTGTCCCCAAATACCCACTGCCAGGGAGTCTACAGAGCAGCACTGGCTGTGACCTCAAAGGGATGGAGGAAACTGCCACGCTGGTCTGGGGTCAGACTGTGTGTGGTGACAGGGAAAGGAATGTGGACTTTGGCTGAGTGAAGAGAGGAAATATGGGAACCTAGGAGAAGCACCACCTGAATTTGTTGAAGATTTACCACCAGCCAGAGAGGGTAATGTTTCTTGACCCTCAAGATGTGGTTTAGGAAGCCCCAATCTATTAGCTGCTTTGAGAAGTCTCACTCTCTATTGGGTACCATCTCAACAAACAACATGAGCTCTTTAGTGGGGGACAGAACTAATTGTTGGGTCCATTCCATGGAGAGTCAAGCTACATCAAAGGAAAAAGTCATTTCATAAGCACACAGATTTGTCCTTGACTTGGATTGTTGTAAAACTAAGTTGCAACTAGAAACTACAGAAAACTCTCAAAGGGGGAAATTACTTAGTAAAGTCTTAATTGCAGCTGTGAATGGTGGAATCCAGCAGGTTGGATTAGGAACAGGAATATCTGGGATGGAGCCCATTGTCTTCCATTTTCTAGTTGTGATGGATTTGAGTAAGTCACAAAACCTGAGTTTCAGTTTCATTCCTATAAAATGAGGATAATCATTCCTTTCCTATGTCTCTCACAGTGTTGTTGTGAAGGCCATAGGTGGAAAACATTCTTTCAATTCTAAAGTTCCATACAAGTGCAAAGATTTATATTTGCTAGAGATCAGATACCTTTCCTCCCATTTCCTAAACGCCACTCTGCCACTGCACAGAATACAAAAGGTTGACTCACAGTAAATACTAAAACAAAGAAACAAAAAAAATCATGCAGCTATAGAGCAAATATTGTGATGGAATGATCTCACATTGCAACAAACAATGGGACAGTCCTAGTCCTATACAGTTGGAGTTCCAAAGCCCAGCTAGTTGCATGTTATTGTCAAGGCCTGCATTCAGAAAACTTCAACATTTACCTTTATTTTATTATCATTATTTTTATAACTTAACCCACTGTTTCTTAGCTGATTAGCACAGACATAAACCAGAAAAGACTGCTCTGTGACCTCAGAAGTTTGAACAAATAATACTCCATCCAGGCTGTAATTACATGAGAGATATAACAAAGACAAATGTGGACCATTTGTAATAACCTCTGAGTGTTGATATGAAACTGTTCATGTCCAGCTGATTTCTATAGAGAGTAAAATAAAAAGGAATCAAAATATTATGTACTAGTAATATGAGGTAAGACTCTAAGAAGTATAATTCAACTTCTATTACTGATGGAAATGCTCTAGGAATAGAAAAAAAACAGAGAAAATTGCATTGTTAAAGACCTTAAGTCCTTCAGAGCTGCTTTAAATCCTTTTTATAACAAGACAGGACATAAACCAATGCAGATAGACACACATTAAAATATGTCCAGAATTCTTCCCTGAACATATTTTTAGTCTATTTCTACCTGGCCAAAAGGAATACAGAATTAGAAAAAGTGGCTGATGAAAGAAATCTCCACAAGGGAACCAAATAATCATTTAGTCCAATAACTGAAGACAAACGTTAAAAGAAGGTGCTTTGTTGGTTTGTTGTTGTACCTCTGTTGCTCTTCACTGCCCCCTACCCACCCCCCACCATAATAGTAGTTTTAAGGGCTTATCTTCTACTTCTCTTTGTTTTACGCGTCACTGTCATACTCTGCATAACTGAAATGGCCACTGGAACTGGGAATGCAGGGGAATTCTGAAATGAAATCTATAAGAACTATTTATACAACTCTTAATCACCCAATTTAATTGAACTTTCAAATAAAAGTCTAGGATTAGGGGAACTTAAATTAGGGGAACTAGGATTAGGTTACTTAAATTTAGACTGAGAAGCATGATTAACTATATTATGCAGTCATTTAAATAAATGAAAAATATTTATAATATAATGTAAGGGAGAGTTAGTATAATTCAAAATATAATTAAACATTATCTGAAATCTATGTACAAGCAGAAGGTAAACTGTAGTAACATATGGGGATTGTGGTCACGTGTTTGCTGATAACATTACCTTTAATACTATTTTGGAATTGCATTTAAAACATTAATGTTGCTTTTTTTTCAGTCTGAAAAATGGTTGTTCAGCTGCCATTTTGATCCCCATAAAAAAGAAGAAGAATCCAGGACCTCTTCAACGTTCAATTTAGTGTAGATTTTTTATTTTCTAATACACTCTGAAAGATTTTGTATTCACGCTGTTTAATGTTTTTATCTGAATGATGTCCAAACTAGTTGCGGCGAGCAGGAGCTACTCTTCGTTGCGCTGTGCAGGCTTCTCAATGCGGTGGCTTCTCCTGTTGCGGAGCGTGGGCTCTAGGCATGCCAGCTTCAGTAGTTGCAGCACACAGGCTCAGTAGTTGTGACATGTGGGCTCTAGGGCACGCGAACTTTAGTAGTTGTGGCTCGAGGGCTCTAGAGCGCAGGCTCAGTAGTTGTGGCTCACAGGCTTAGTTGCTCTATGGCGTGTGGGATCTTCCTGGACCAGGGATCGAACCCGTGTTCCCTGCATTGGCTGGCGGATTCTTAACCACTCTGACACCAGGGAAGTCCTACCTGAATTTAACAACTATTTAATCTATTTCTTTTGAATACTTTACTAAGCTCTTAAGAGGTACATATGTAATAAGTTTTTTGGTAATATGCACCGTGATATCTTTCCATTTCATTTAAATTTGATTTTTAATAATTAATTGGCATTTCGAAAACACTATGGAAAGTAATGATGAAGAGAGAAACCAGAGCAACGGTGAAAGAAACTGATAATTGCTCTTATGTTCCTGAGAATCCTGCAGTTTCAGATTCAGTCAAAATGTAGTGAGAGCCTATGTACCATAACAGGCACCACACCTGACCCATTGAATGACTTTTCACTCAACTTCCCAGACTCTATGCCATTGGATTATTTGCTCCATTCTACAAATGGGCACACTGGGGCTCAGAGAGGTTCAGTCATCAACAAAAGTCACAGAGCTGGTGAGAGGCTGGATTTTAACCCCAGTTTTCTGATTTCAGATCTAGGGCTCTTTTGATCAGAGCTTGCTCTAATATATTGAATTTGATAAACTCATCCTTTTTACATTAATAGGTTTTTCTTTTAAATTCAAGTAATATTCCACAAAATAATTACATCTCAAAGTGAATAAATATAAAACTACATATGAGAAAGGCATATTTCTATTAAAAAATAGATGGTAGGACTAGAAAAATGAGGTAGCTAAGATGGTAATATAATCACAAAGGACTCTGATAAAACTATTTGATTCTTAAATCAAGGTATGCCAGAGTGAGTGTAATGTTACCTGACCCACAGGTTGTAGATTAGTTTCTACCTGGCCAACGTAAGTCTGGGCATGATTTCTTAGCTCTGCTAGTTATTGTAGGACTCCAGGCGGACAGATTAAAATAGGGATCTCCTGTCTAAGTAGGGAAAATGGTACTGCTCAAAGGAGTGAGATGCGTGCCTTCTCACTAGATGGGGCTCTTTGGAGCCATGAGGACTGGGCTGTTAATTCAGTGGCCTAGTGCTTTGGACAGGCATGAGAACAGGAGGAGGATTCAAGGAACCAAGCCAATCCAATAAAAACAGGAAATAAAATATTAGTATGAGATGGTAGATTAAAAAAAAAAAAAACCCCAGAGGACCAGTGGGTAGGACAACTGGGTCTTATTTCTGGGCCTTTCACTAAGGAGGTGGGTAAGTTTGGATAAATTACGTGACCATTTTGGACTTCTATTTTTCATATGTAAAATGATGAAATTGAATTACATGATCTACTATCTCTCCCAACTCCCATCTCTCTCCTTATGTTGTATTTTGCCAGGAATTCCTAATTTTCCAGTAAATCCAAAGATTCAGGACTGAGGGAAATCTAAAACCTTTGCTCACTGGGGCATTTCAAGGCTCTGGGGAAAAGCATCTCTGCTTCAAATACTGATAGGCAATTTTTCTTTACTCATGACGATCCTGGTTTGATTGGATCATCAGTAACATTTTGAGAGAATTGGAAATTTTATAAACTTTTCCTCAAGATGGACTCAAGAAATGCTTAAAATAAACAAATATCATGGAGCTGGAGAAATAAAAAGGACAACTAGTAAAAAGAGACCTTCTATAGATAAGACTGGACTCAAGTCAGGCAGAAGTTCTTGGAAGAAGGTATAGGGGTGAGTGGAAACCAGAGAAGGATTCATTCATTTATTCAACAAACTGAATACGTACCAAATTCAAGACTCTGTGCTGGTTAGTTAAGACATAATATTTGATTACAGATACTGTTTTCAAGGACTTTTATGTTCAGAGGTGACATAAAAATATACATAAATAACAGTAATACAGGGTAGAAAACGTTTCACTAGAAATAGGAGTAAAGATAAAAGTGTCACTATGATCACAATGATGAAGGCACAACACCTTCTGATGATCAAAGATGTCAGGAAATGGCATTTGAACCAAAAGTGCAGTAAAAGCTCACTGAAAGGAACCTAGGTAAAGGAGGTGAAAGACAGATGCAACTATAAACCATAGAGAGTAAACGTACTAATTCTGGGCCACTTATAACTGTTTAGGATCCAACCCAGGGCAGGAACCCTCTGATCTCCCTGGCACCTTGGATCCAGCCTGCCATCCTTGGATCCTGAACTGTACTGTGAATGGAAGCAGAGCTTCTGTTTGTTTGCTTGTTTTGTTTTGTTTTTTTAAATTAATTTATTTTTATTTTTGGCTGCCTTGGGTCTTTATTGCTGCGTGCAGGCTTTTCTCTAGTTGCAGCGAGCGGGGGCTACTCTTCCTTGCGGTGCGCGGGCTTCTCATTGGGTGGCTTCTTTTGATACAGAGCTCGGGCTCTAGGCACGCGAGCCTCAGTAGTTGTGGCAGTCGGGCTCAGTAGTTGTGGCTCACAGGCTCTAGAGCACAAGCTCAGTAGTTGTGGTGCATGGGCTTAGTTGCTCCGCGGCATGTGGGATCTTCCCAGGCCAGGGCTCGAACCCGTGTCCCCTGCATTGGCAGGCAGATTCTTAACCACTGCGCCACCAGGGAAGCCCAGTGCTTCTGTTTTGAGATCATCTGGCTATTTTGATCATGTGAGCATACTACAGTTTTATGAAAGAAAGTTATTAATCTTTGCAATGATGTATTGAAGTGGTTAAAAGTTTAGAGTTGTCAAATTCTAGCATACCTCAGGATTAGGTTTGAAGGAAGGCTTCCTTTTTTCCAGTTGTCTAAAGATGGAGCCAGATGCAGGGTGATTTAGTAGTAAGAGCCCTGGACTCAGAGCCAAGTCCCAGCTCCAGACCTCACTCAGGGTAAGACTTGATCACATCACTTACCACTTTGAGCCTTAGCTTCATTATCTGTAAATGGGGTTTATAGAACTGCTCTGTCTACCCTACTAGATTCTTATAAAAACCAAATTAAATAAGGTTTTAAGTTAGTACTTTCGTCTTCCTTAATAGCAGGCATGTGTTGTGTTCATCTTTATCTCTTTAACCCCTAACCCTTAACGTTGCATATACCAGACCCTTGACCAATTATGTTCCATTGTGTTGTGTTGCCCTTTAAATAAACCACATCAGGCCCCTGCTATGCCCTTGCTTGGGAGTGTGGATTTGACTGTCCCAGTGGCTATTTATCCCTTTGGTCCATCACACCTGATCAAGGTGATCTTCTCTTATGAAGTACAGCGTAGTCTTTTTTTTTTTTTTTTTTTTTTTTTTTTTTACAGTGTAGTCTTCCATTATATCATGCTGTTTTCCTGTGGTCACCATTCATCAACACAGTGTCATTTGTCATATAAAAGGATTTGCTATTCAAGAGCCTGGGGTCTGTTCTGTGTTAGCTAACAGTTATCCACCATGGGACGGCTAACAATACCACTCAGTGGGAAATCATGCTTTAAATGATTTGTTTTATTTTAGTCATGTCATCCTGTGTAGCTCTGCATTGCTTTATCTGGGCTATGGAAATAGTTTCAAGTGTGAGTGGTCAGAATCAAGCAATGTTCTCTCACTTCATCGAATGTGGCACATATTCTCTCTGGAAAATCCTATGGACATTTTGCAGACCTGCTTATCTCAGGAAGACTGAAGTTTTTAGAAGGCTGCTCTTCCTATTTAGGTGTAAGTGGCAAGGGGAGGAAATGTTTGCTACTGTTTGGGTTGTGTTTTCTTAGCTTGGCAAAGGATTAGAACTTAATGGGATTGATTAATGACTCACACACGGGAGACAAGGTCCAGTAGTTTGGGCTGAATGAGGCTGAGTGCCTATTTTGCTTTTCACTCTCCCAGGACCTTTAGCAACTGTAAAGTATCTACTTCCCCAGTTTACTCTTGGGGGTAGATTAGACCGAGAAGAAATGTATTTTGAGTAGACTTCAATGTACCTCATCTGCAGCTCTCTGGGGAATGTCACCCCCAAGAGAATGATATGTCTGATTTCATAGAGACAGTGGGGTTGAGCACTTAAACTCTTTTGAAATGGCTTTCCGAAATTATCTCATTTGATTTTATGAGATTTGCTTCCAGAACTTTTCATTTGGGAAGGTTAGACTATCAGACTGACTTGGTGGAGAAGTCAGCACCTTAGGATGTAAGTGCTCAGAGGTCTGGCACCACTCACCAGCCTGGCATGCCCTATTATAGTGTCTAGGCGTGTTTCTGTCCACCTTTCCACAGCCCCTTCCCAGCTGAAGTGCAAGTCCCTTAAGAGGAGAAACCAGATCTTACCCATATTTTGGTTCATCTGTTGATAGTGTTTCAATGTGTTAGCTGCTGCTGCTAATGAGTGTTTTCCTTATTAATGTATACATGTATGCAACAAATAATTGGACATATTCTAGGCAATAAGGCTATGGATGTGAGCCAAACCAAGCTCCCTACCTTCATGGAGTTTGCTTTCCAATAGTGGAGAAAGCCTTCCATGAACAATCAAATTAATATTCAATCTTGTATCAGGTTGCTATGAGTGTGATAAAAAAAAATGAAGCAGATTAAAGGCATAGAGAGTCACAAGGAACACTGTTTTAGATCAGGCAGCCAGGAAAGGTCATTCAGAGGAAGTGACATTTGAGCAGGGGCCTGAGTGGAGAAAGGAAGAGAGCCATGTCCATGTGTACCTAGGAAAAGTGCTTTTCAGATGGAGGGACAGAGCAAGTATGAAGGTGGTATAGAACTGTGGTTAAGAAAATGGTCTCTGGAGTTTGGTTGACTGGGTTCAAATTCTGGCTCCTCCACTTATATCTCTGCATGAAATAATTATGATGACAATTGTTGGTGTTCTTTAAGCACTCACCACACATCAGTTACAATGCTAAACCTTTTACATAAGCTTTCCTGTTGAATTCTCACATCAACCCCACAAAAGTAGTACTATTATGGATCCTATTCTACCAACAAAGAAATGAGGCAAAAAGAGGTTAGTGAATAGTGGAGCCAGGATTCAATCCCTGCAGTTTGACTGGAGAGACAGTAGTTTTAAAACAAAATAAAAAGTGGGATGAGCACAGCCAGATGTGGGAAAATTGGGACACTTGCCCTTTGTTATGTCTCTCTCTCCTGCCAGTGACCTCTTTTCTTCCAACACTGCCTTGGGCCTTCTGAACTGGTTTGGGAGTGGTGTACCCATATGCATTACCACCTCTTTTTTTGGACTTTTCCACACAGAAATTATTCCTGGTTCCCACACCTTGGGGAACAGCCATCCTGGTCTTAGTATAAACTGTCAAATTAAGTTCAGCAAAAGTGCCAGTGGGAATTGTGATTTAGCAGAAATAGCAGGAAATGATAAGTCTTGGCTTTGCAAGTAACCAGCTGTGTGACCTAGGTCAGGCAATTGGATCTCTGAGCCTCAGTTTCCTCCTACATAAAATGAATTGGTACTATTTCTACTCTCTTCTCACCTAATATTAAATATTATCTCTCCTGTAGAAATCAGATGAGGTCACACATGGTAAAGTAAAACGTAAGCTTTATTCGAGGACAGCATATTGTTATACATATGCAAACACATCCTGTGATGTTTAATTTCTCGATTATTAGAATATGTTACTGGGACAGCTTCTGGCCTTTTTTCATGTTTCTGTTTCTGATGTCATACTTTACCACTCCTTCCAATTCTTCAAATTTCATTGCTCAGAACAAGGAAAATTGGACTTTCGCCAACAATTTACTTTAAAGTGTTCGCTTCTTTAAAAACTAAAAATTAGAGCAGTTTGTACCTTTTGGAATTGAAGCTATTTGACTCTGTAATATCAGACACGTGTATTTATTTCGTACAGAAAAATCTCTGTTAACCAGAATGCTAAGAGGATTAAGAGGTTTTAAATAACTTATTCCTGGTTAACTAAAAAGCAAAAATGCGTTTCTTTTTTTTTTATACTGTAGACAATATTTTTGAAATACATCATTTACTTCTCTGATTTAGGAAGTAGAACCCAATGAGGATAACCAAATCTCTGTGTGTATATGTGTGTGTGCTTGCGTGCGTGTGAAGGCAAGGGGGTGGGGAGAGAGAGAGAGAGAGATTATTATTATATTTTGGAGAACAGAATTGACACTTTGAACTTCTCTGTTCAGTGTACAACACTATATACACAGTCACAGGCAACATAAGAAATTGAATTAATGAAGAAATAACCTTTAGAACATCACTTAGAATAATGAAGACTCATTACAAATTAAAAAGACGTTAATAATAAAATCTACATAGTGGTTAAGGTCTTAGGCTCAATGCCAGTCCACTTGGGTTGGAATCCTGGCTTGGTTACTTAGTAGCTCTGTGGCTCTGGATAAGTTACTTAACTTCTCTGGGTCCCTAATGTTCTCATCTGTAAAATTAGGATAATAATACTAATACCTACTTCATAGAGTTATTCAAGTAAAGGCCGTACCTGATGCATAGTAAGTGCCCTATAAAGGTTAGAATTATTTCTGTATTGGTGGTGATGAGCACTTAACTATGTCTTTAACATACTAATCCACAACAACTCTGTGAAGCAGGTACTATTATTATCTTTATTTTACAGATGAGAAAATTAAATAGACAAAATGAGTAACTTGCCTAAGGCCACTTAGCTAGTACCAACGTGGCTGAGAACCCATCCCACACCTGTCTGGCTCCAAATCCATGGTCCTAACCTCCATCTTTAGCCACTTTGGTCACATATTTCCTGATCTCAATCCTTCTTATCACCTATCCTATTTTTCGTTATTTACCTTTGTTCTCAGGGTTAGAATAAACAAAGCATTTATGAAATGGAATGGCACTGAAAAATCAAAATTGAGATCTGATAGTTTGACTGCATTTAATGAGGTTTTGGGGCATTATTTGTTAGTGAACATGGTCCTTTAAATAAATCACATATTGGGAGTGGCCTTGAATAAATTATTTTAAGATTAATATTTCTTTTGCATCAAACCTACTAAAGTCATCACAAGATTCACCTAGAGCAATTTTATTCTGTTTGGCTTTGGGATGCTTAGAAAATTTTTTTCAGTTAATATTCTGTCTTAGAATGTATTCTTCCAGAGGTCCAGGTTAAACTCTCAGTGGTGCCTAGAACACCCACTTGGGTGCATATTTACATTATTTGACATGGGCGATGGACTGCTTGACAGATGTAGCCTGTGAAGATGCGAGGATGGGGTGAAGAAAGGTATGCATGATCAAGTCTGTCTTTTCCAGTAACAGTAATGGGTCATGGCTGCATTTTGAAGGAAAAGGGAAAATTACTTTTCCAACCCAGAGTATAAAACTATGACTCATGCTGGAATTGTTCCAGAATGTTGGTCAAATTATCCAAATTGACAACTAAAGCTTAAAGATCTTGGGAAGACAACGTAGAGAGCTGAAATGCAGGGACAGACACATGGGAAGTTTAGATTCATTGGAAAAACATGAACTGGTTTGAGAAAAAGAATAAGAAAAGCAGAGTGAATAACATTAAAAAAAAAATCAAAGAAATGCCTTTAAAATAACTTTCCTGATCTCCTTAGATAATGCTAGGAACTCCAAACTCCCTACCCAGCAAATTAATGGGATATCCAAAGAAAACCAATCCCTCCTTGTAAACAAAGTGGAAATTTCCTTCTTTCCAAAAGGGCCCCAGTCCCAGCCATAGAGGAAGCAAGGAGATGAAAACACATTTCTGCCTGAAATGACCTTCTATTTTAAGAAAAAACAACAGCCTCAAAAGAAGGAAAGGAAAAACAAAGTTCCACCCAGAAGGAAATTGTATGTAAACAGCCCAAAGGGAGACCAAGACTGAGAGGGCTGGAATACTGAAATAAGCAACGAGCAAATGCCTCTGACATTGTCGTTAGCCTCTGACAATATCAGAATCTGAGCTTTGAAGACAACTGCTTTGTGATTGAAAAAAAAGGGATGGGGTAAGGGAGGATCCGGACAAAAGCAAGCTGTTTGAAAGGTCCCTTCTGAAGCCGTGGAAAGTTTTATCTTTGAAGTTTGCCTACTTTTTCAGGACTCTGCTAGTGTGCAACCTGGGGGAGCTCAGCAACCACAAAGT
This sequence comes from Lipotes vexillifer, assembly GCF_000442215.2. Taxonomy (NCBI): domain Eukaryota; kingdom Metazoa; phylum Chordata; class Mammalia; order Artiodactyla; family Lipotidae; genus Lipotes; species Lipotes vexillifer. Next base: position 2,584,146 of record NW_006776799.1, read on the forward strand.
GCTGGCTATAATTTTCTGCAATTTGTCACATGCCCTCTTCAAGCCCTGGTGAGATGGTTTCCTTTTGTTTTTAAGCTGCGAATGGTAACAAGGTAATTCAGGCAAGATAAGAGCAAACTGGAATCATCCTTCAGTTCATCTAAGCCTGGAAGCTACGCTAGCCCATTGGTGTATTTTAATTTTATTTTTTTCTGCATATGTATTCGGTTTGGCCCACACAGCACTCATTTTTCCCTCTCTTTTTGGATCCAACATTCAAAAATCAAGAGATTCCAAGTCAAAATTGGATTTCTATTTACTCTTGAAAAATCTGGTCACACGGGTCCCAGATTCCTGTGGGGTAACATCTGAAGCTGAATACCTGCTGCCCCTGCTCACATGGAGCCTCCACAGGACACCCTGATAGTCCCCATTGTGCTGGCTCTACTCAGTTCTGTCACCTCTTTGCCCCACCCACGGAAATTTGTGTTGGGTTCTAAACTTATCCATAGACATTTTTAGGAGTATCCGCAGTCTAATCCAGGACTGCAGTAGCCTGCTAAGAAGGATTCTAAAGCCGGCTGGGCTTGGCACAGGAGTTATGATTAGTTGTTGATATTCTCTTTGGCCACAGAGGGAGTGGGTGGCAGCACAGATGCCATGTTATTTGTCCTCTCTGATTAGCTACATCTCTGGTTTAAGCCTGTATCTTGCCTTTAAACAGGACCCAGGCTGCTTCTCAGTGCACTCTCTCCATAAAAATTCTTGAAACCCAGTAGTGTTCATCTCATCTCAAAACCTCTAAACAAAACCTTATGGAATCTCATTGACTCTCTTGAAATCTCATTATTCCCACCTCCTTTCATAGGCCCTCAGCCACTTTACAAGCATTTCCTGGTATAATTCAAACAGAGCTCCAAATAAGTGAAAGAGAAAGCACTGATAACTTGTTTTAAGGTGATATGTGCTATGGCTTCTATTTATCTATCTATCTATCTATCTACCTACCTATCTATCCATCCATTTAGACTCCTAGCTGCCTGCCGTAGGAGTCTGGCCTGCAGGTATTCTCTCTTCTTCTCTAAGTGGCTTTTCACATCCTCACCATGGCTCTCTATCTACTGTCCCTTGGCCAACCTCTACAATTAATGGAGGCCAGTACCTAACCAAACCTTTCACACAAAATGGCCCACTAGAAGTCCAGGGGTGGAAATCTTGGTGAGCTGCTTTTAAAAGACCTCTGACCCTTAAATGAAACCTCTTTGGTGCCTTTATGGATTCTGTTGTTGGACCCACAAAGACCCTTAAGAATAATGCCTGGAGCCAGCTGGTCCCTGCCATCATTGAAACCCAAAGGGAGGAGCCCCACAGGCGAGGAACTGCTCCCTAGATGTCTTGAAGTTGCTTGTATTTCAAAAGAATTCAGCTTACCACCACTGTGGCTTTTAGCCTCTCTAATAAAGCAGGTTTTAAAAAGCTAAAAACGTAATCTGCCTTTTAAATCTTCTCTTCCTGCTGAGTCTAAATGGGGTTGCAGCAAAATGCCTGGCCAGCATTAGAGTTCTCTGAAGCCAATCAATTGAAATAGGTTTCCTTGGGGGATTTGAAATATATTTGAAAACACTGCAGGGGTGGCGCAAAATAACTGAACAAAGGTGAATTACATGAAAGGAAGAAGCAGGTGGAGGTTTATAAAACTAAAGAATCTCTTGTATATTTTGGAAACATCAGTAATTGAGACAGGGATGCTGACCTTAGAAGTTCATCTATCTGATCATAAAAATGGTTTTCATTTGGCATTAAAAAAAGATTGTGATAATGAACAAGGCTTCAAATACACAGCCCGGAATAGCCAAGGCTGTGTAAAATCCTTGAAGAAATACCTTTGTATCCAAAGAGAAGCTGAGGCTAAAACAGGTCACAGGCAAGGACGGGCATTACTGTGATGTTTTCTCAGCAGCTTTCAGTAGGGCAGCATCATACATTTTCTTCATCCTATTGAAAATGTGGAGTACCCTGAGAGTTGATTTTTTGGTAACACAAACTCTAGTTTGCTCTTGTATCCCATGAAAAAAGAAAATCAAGGTAAGAACTGCCATAGCAAAATCACTATAGATAAACTGTATTTTTTGTGAAGACAAAATTAAGATTGTGGCACGTGACACATTGTACTCAATAATTTCCTGAAAGGTAACGTACCTATGGATCAAACTCATTTAGAACAAGGATGATTTATAGAGTAATAAATGTAAACTATGGGTTATCCAACAACATGCAAATTTTCTGATAGGGCAAATTTGGGTGACTGCCCCCTGCCAAGGGACATCTCTCTAAGGCCTTAAGAGAGGAACGAGACCAGTTTTCCAGTAAATTTGCAGGTTGGATGACATGAGTTGTCTTACAATTTTACTTGGCCAAAGGGAGTTCTATACTTAAGGAAGAGGATAATTTAGCAGTGCAAAATACTCTGAAAATAATACATTTCTCTCCAAGAGGGTCTTTAATGTTGCTTTTCCTATATTTTCCTATACTTTGACTCTGTATGGAATATAGAGAGAGTGGACAAAGTTGCCAGAAGTTCTTGTTCACTTTGCTGGATGATGGTACAGGGGTACAAACTTGAAAATGCAACTTTTGCCAACACACAATTGCTTATTACCCTTTGAAGGCCAACATGTGTGCTGAAAGAAATGCCTCAGAACACTTGAGAAGGTGGATGCATATGAATAAATTGCAAGGGTTTGAAGCATTGGTTTGGATAAGAATGGAAAAATTCAGTCGCTTAGCCAAGGCAGTTCCAAACAACTTTGATCTGGATATCTCAGGAGAACGAGCTTGTGCCGTCCCAGCATTTTCTGGTTTTGGCTGGGAAAGCATATAGTAAAGAAATAAATACAAAATAAAACCCAAAGTTTTTAATGGGTTTTTAGAACTTCCACTTCTGGCTACAAATGGGAGACAAAAGGCAAATAGATATTGTTTTAAAAATGCTAAGCCAGGCCTTTTCTAACCTCAAGAAAACATTGGGGTTTGATTAGGTTCAGATTTGGGGCAAGTTTCAGGACAGTGTTTGTTCTAGCAACTTCCTTCCCATCTCTGTGGGAAGTGTTGGTTTGCTGTGGTTCTGGAAGCCATGCTCTGAAGGCTCTAGGCTGGGGCATCATGAGACAGGCTCCAAAATCTGTCATTTGTGCCTCTGCCCACGCTTCCTTCAGTGTGTTCCCTGGAGCCAGGCCTCCCCAACTGTATGAGCCTTTTCATGACTAAGCAGAGCCCAGACCTCTTCTTGTCTCAGCGCTTTATGGTAGAATCTCTCTGTTTACCTCCCATCTCCAGGCATCTCTTGTGTTAATCCATCCCTGGTGCCTCACATGAGCATTTGTTCCATTTCTGCCTTCAGCTGAGCTTCATTTCACTTCTCTATCTAGGCTGCCCTTTGGATTCAGGGATATTTCTTATGTTCAGTCAGCAGGTACTTTTGGTTGTATTATTCACTTAGCTCTGAAATCCACTTCTATCTGGGAGATATTTTCTAGAAGGAAAGATAGTGATGTCTCCTGTGAAATAAAAGGAGGACAGAGAGGAAATTAATATTTTGTGAGAATCAAAAATGCTCCAGGCTTGGTCAAGAACCTTAGTCAAGGATCTCATTTAATATTGATATCAATATAATATATAACATATTGCTGCAAATATCAAAAGGGACAATTCATGTAAGATACTCAGCACACAGCCTGGCACATAGTAAGGAGTCAATAAATTTGAGTTATAATGATTATTTCTTAACTTTTTTCCTAGAAAGGAAGGGACTCATTAATCTGTTCGTTTCAGTCAGGATCTCCTAAATTGGCTTGCTATTTATAGGGCTCCATAAATGTTTGCTGAACATGACTGAGTGAATGGACTCTTGCCAGAAGTATCTTGCTACTGTTGCTGACTTTCTGGTTAACTAGATATAATTTGCCAGATTAATTTATTCCCCTTTAAAAAACCATAGTTTTGAAGAAGAATCTGACATCAAAATGGTTGAGATAAGACAAAAATTTCCCCCTTATTTCATCTTTGTTTATTTTTCTTCACCTTATGTTATTATCCCTGAATTCTAATGAGCCATATACTTCTTATGCTTGGATGAAATATAAATACACTACTTAGATATAACTGTTTGATAAACCCAACCAGGGAATGCAATGTTTTGCAGACACAGAGACTAGGTTGAAATCAAGCCATGGGAATAAAAAAGTAAGAGTGTGAGAAAATAGAATATTGCCTGAAAAACATTATGATTGAGGAAGTCAATACAGGCAAATACTGCAGGAACAGCAAGGATTTGGAATGCATTTTTTAGCTGTAACTGGGGCAACAGAGAATAATGGAAAAGCTCAAATCTCTAGCACTTACTCCAAATCTTATCCAGTTTTCTCATCTGTGAAGTGAAAAAGTCATTAGGTGAACTTCATAACTTCCTAACCCTAATATCGTATGATTTTATTTAATAATAATAATTTACATGTATAGATTTTTCACCCTTTGAAAACTCTCTTACATTGTCCTATTAAATATAGGGCTACTACACTAGTAGGTGCACATAAATTATTTGATAAAGAAGAAATACAAAGGCCCAAATCTATATATTACTATAAAAAATGTGATGCACCTAAATCTGCTGAATAACTTGTCAATCATGATGTCAAAAATAAATTTAACTTATTATTTAGCCACCCAGGATGTTAGAATGGAAGACGCTCAGAAACCACGGAGTCACTTTTATCATAGATGATGAAAAGTAAAAGAACAGGCTCAAGGTCACTTGGCTTCCGGTTGAGATCTCTGAACTCCCAATAGGCTATTCTTTACTCAACATCAATGTCACTGAATTGACTGCTAAATTGATTATACCAACAGTCCCATGCAACTCAATCTTCTGAGCAAAATAGAGACATAAGTAGTGAAAGATATTAAAAGTCAGAGAGGGAAGAAATTTTGCTAGAAAAATGTCTGAGAAACTTAAGTGATTTCTGCTTAGTATAATTTTATCTTACAAAGATTTTGGCTCATTTGTCACCTACAATCAAGGAAAAAGATCTAGGCTCTATGTTATTTTTGCTTCTTTTTTCCTTCAAATCTACTGTTGGAATGTTGTGTTTACATCTTTACCTATATTCTCCTGAACATATGTGGTGTCTCACTTTGTAAAACCAATAACAGAATTCTATATCTCCTAATAAATTAAATGTTAAATATAGAAGCTTTTTTTTAAAACTAATGTTATACCAGTTTTGAATTTATCCTCAAGAGTGGAATGCCAGGGATCAGAACTTTTTAATCCTTAATTTATTTTTGTGCTAGAAAACTAACATAGTTTTATGTACTGACATCTAAAGTTTGAATGGCACATTAGCATAATTTTCAATATTTCAACATGAACACCTATTTTATATATTTTTTAGAAAGACTGCAAAATTACTTCTCTTTTTGGGTATGATAAATTCCTATTGCAGCATGGAATTTCTGTTAAAAAATCTTTTTTAGAATTCATATGCTAAATATCAAACTAGGTAAGTGTCAAACTTTGTAGAAATATAAGGAAATTAGTGCTTTCAATTTTATTTGCACATAGAAGCAGGAATCCTGTGGCACAGAGTTGAATACTAAAAAATTTACAGCGGTGTTAAAGTAAGAGGCATTTATCAAAACTCTGGGATTTACAAATCATTAGGCTAGGAACTTGAGCTACTTCTTCCCCTTAAGAGCTTATCATCTAATATAGATCAAGGGTCAAAAACATTTTCTGTAAAGGGGCAGATGGTAGATATTTTTGGCTTTGCAGGCCATATAATCTCTGTTGTCAACTACTGTAGAATGAAAGTAGCCATTGACAATACACAAAAGATGAGCGTCACCATGTTCTAATAAAACTTTATAAATGGACACATATTTGAATTTTGTATTTTATTTTCATGTGTTACAAAATATTATTCTTGCTTTGATTTTTTTCAACCATTTAAAAATGTGAAAACTATTCTTAGCTTGTGGGCCACACAAAAATAGGCAGTGGGGGGCTTCCCTGGTGGTGCAGTGGTTGGGAGCCCGCCTGCCGATGCGGGGGACGCGGCACGGGTTCGTGCCCTGGTCCGGGAGGATCCTGTGTGCCGTGGAGCGGCTGGGCCCATGGGCCGTGGCTGCTGGGCCTGCATGTCCGGGGCCTGTTGCTCCACAGTGGGAGAGGCCACAGCAGTGAGAGGCCCGCATACCGCAAAAAAAAAACCCCAAAAAACAAAATAAAAATAGGCAGTGGGCCAAATTCAGCCTGTGGGCCATAGTTTACTGAGCCCTGTAGTAGATGTGCATACAAAATAAAATAGAACACAGGGACTAGTATGCTATGATGGAGGAAACATGCTATGGGACTACAAAATGGGACAAATTAATTAGAAAAGACTGTAATTCTAACATTTTTATGGAAATAATAATTTTGCTTTCATATTTCTTTGAAATGAGATTTACATAAGGTAAAATTAACTTCTTAGAAATTAACAATTGAGTGGCATTTAGAATATACACAGTGTTGTGCAACTGCCACCTTTATATAGTTCCAAAATTTCTTCACCCCAAAAGGAATCCCTGTCCCCATTAAGCAGCTGCTCCTCATTCCTCTCTTCTCCCAGCCCCTGGCAACCACCAATCTGCTCTCTGTCTCTATGGATTTACCTGTTCTGGATATTTCATATACATGGAATCATACAATATGTGATCTTTTGTGTCTGGCTTCTTTTACTTAGCCTTTCTAGGTTTATCCACATTGTAGCATGCATATATCAGTACTTCATTTTTTATGGATGAATGATATTCCATTGCCTGTATGTATCATGACTTGTTTATCCATTCATCAGTTGATGGATATTTGGGCTGTTTCCACATTTTAATTAGTTTGAATAATGCTGCTATGAACAAGTTTGTTCATGTATTTGTTTGAGTACCTAATTTCAATTTTTGGGGGGTATTTACCCAGGAATAGAATTGATTGATCATACAGTAATTCTATGTTTAACTTTATGAGTTAAACTTTATTATCAAATTGTTTTCCACAGCAGTTGAACCATTTTATATCACCCCCAGCAAGGTACATCCTCATTAACACTTGTTATTTCTGTTTTTTTTTTTTAATTATAGCCATCCTAGTGGCTGTGAAGCAGTACCTCATTATGGTTTTGACTTGCATTTCTCTAATGATTAATGATGTTGATCATCTTTTCATGTGCTTATTGGCCATTTGTATATCTTCTTTGGAGTAATGTCTGTTAATGTCAATTTTTAATGCCCATTTAAAAATTGAATTGTTTATCTTTTTGTTGTTGAGTTGTAAGAGTTCTTTATATATTCTGGATATTAGACCCTTATCAGATATATGGTTTGCAAATATCTTCTCCCATTCTATAGGTTGTCTTTTCATTTTCTTGATAATGTCCTTTGATACACAAAGGTCTTTAATTTTGATGAAGTCCAATTTTTCATATCTTTCAAACTTAGGTGCATCCTACTGTTCAAATATCCAATTTTTATAGCTTAAATTATTAATAAAAATCATAAAAACCAAATTACTAAATTTTATATCCTTATCTAGTTAGGATCTAAGAGAACATCAATGGCATCACAATAACTAATATTTATTGACCATTTGCTATATGCCAGGCTCTGTGCTAAGTACTTGATACACAGTATCTTATTTAATTCTCACAGCACCAACCACTAGGCATGGAGAAGTCAAGTGTCCTGGGCAAGGTCACACAGTTATTGCATGGAAGAGGCAGCATCAAACCCAGGCAGTTTGGTTTTACCACCTCATAACTTTTTCAAAAAAAATTTTGAATGTCCATTTGCATATGAAGAAGAGGCTAATGTTATCATTATGTCTTTGGTTGACATGTAGGGGAATAGGAAATTGAGTTTGGCATTTCAGAAACATCTGATCAAGGGAGGACCAAATCGTACCAGATCTCTCAGGTAATTTGATAGTAAGAAAAAGCTCTGATTATGTCATTTCTTTGTTCAAATTGTTTCCATAAATAGACAATGTCTTCTGAATAATAAGCAAACAAAAACCAGGATTAATGAAATATAGTATGTGGCAGTGCTTTCAAATATGTTATTTTGTTAGAACTCTGATAAGTAAGTATTGATATTTCAATTTTGCTAAAGAACCAGTTTTTAAAATGTTAGATTTGTCCATGAGGTCCATCTCTCCAAACTATTCAGCATATTCACAGGTTTCTATGATGTCAAAGGATCATTGTATCTTTATATCCTCTACTCCCACTAGCATGAGTCAAGGAAGACTAGACTTTCTCTTATGCTCCCATGGCTTTGTTTTCTGTGTCTCTTCTATGGGCAGTTGTCATTCTCCTGTGTCTACCTATTCTTCAATGCCTAAGTGAAACATCAGTTCATCCTTCAGGTCTTCTCTGATCCTCCCAACAAGAATTCTCTTTCTCTCTTCTGAGACTTCATGACATGCTCTGTCTTTAGACTCCTATTACTGACTGCATTTGTATGATCAGAGGTGGATTTTCTCTCTTCTACTGGACCAAAGTCTCCTAAATTCTGAATCTTATTTTAACCCCATTGGTGCCCTTCTCAACATCTGATCCAGTGTCTTGCCTTTAATGTTCACTAGAAATAAGAAATACCTCATCAACTGGAGCCAGGCCTTAGCCTAAACATTGGAATTCAGTTCTCATTAGTAAGAGCTATCATCAGTGCAGTTTAAGAGAATGATTGTTATAATTGAGTACAGTGTATTTTGAAAACGTTTGTATTAAAATACTGGGTATTCCAGACTTCAGACAATACTACAAAGCTACAGTAATTAAAGCAGCACGGTATTGGCACAAAAACAGACATATGGATCAATGGAACACAATAGAGAGCACACCTATGGTCAGTTAATCTTCAACAAAGGAGACAAGAATATACAATAGGGAAAAGATAGTCTCTTCAGCAAGTGGTGTTGGGAAAGCTTGACAGCTGCATGTAAATCAATGAAGTAGAACATACCCTCAAACCATATGCAAAAATAAACTCAAAAATGGCTTAAAGACTTAAATATAAGACATGACACCATAAAGCTAGAAGAGAACATAGGCAAAACATTCTCTGACATAAATCGTACCAATGTTTTCTTAGGTCAGTCTCCCAAGGCAATAGAAGTAAAAGCAAAAAGAAACAAATGCAATCTAATCAAACTTATAAACTTTTGTGCAGTAAAGGAAACCATAAACAAAATGAAAAGACAACCTACAGACTGGGAGAAAATATTTGCAAATGATATGACCAACAAGGGCTTAATTTCCAAAATAAATTGTACAAACAGCTCATACAACTCGATAACAACAACAAAAAAACCCAATCAAAAATAAGCAGAAGACCTAAATAGACATTTCTCCAAAGAAGACATACAGATGGCCAATAGGCACATGACAAGATGCTCATCACTGCTAATTATTAAAGAAGTGTAAATCAAAACTACAATGAGGTATCACCTCACACCAGTCAGAATGGCCATCATTAAAAAGTCTACAAATAACAAACGCTGGAGAGGGTGTGGAGAAAAGGGAACCCTCCTACACTGTTGGTAGGAATGGAAATTGCTACAGCCACTATGGAAAACAGTATGGAGGTTCCTCAAAAAACTAAAAATAGAGTTGCCATATAATCTAGCAATCCCACTGCTGGGAATATATCTGGAAAAAACCATAATTCAAAAACATGTAGGTACCCTTATGTTCATAGCAGCACTATTTACAATAGCCAAGACATGGAAGCAACCTACATGTCCATCGACAGATGAATGGATAAAGAAGATGTGATATGTGTGTGTGTGTGTGTGTGTGTGTATATAAAATGGAATATTACTCAGCCATAAAAAAGAATAAATGTCATTTGCAGCTAATGGATGGACCTAGAGATTGTCATACTGAGTGAAGTAAGTCAGAAAGAGAAAGACAAATACCGTATGATACCACATATGTGAAATCTAAAATACAACACAAGTGAACTTATCTACAAAACAGAAACAGACTCACAGACATAGAGAACAGATTTGTGGGTGCCAAGGGGGAGGGGGTTGGGAGAGGGATGGATTGGGAGTTTGGATTAGTAGATGCAAACTATTATATATAGAATGGATAAACAACAAGGTCCTACTGTATAGCGCAGGGACCTATATTCAATATCCTGTAATAAATCATAATGGAGAAGACTATGAAAAAGAATATATATATATATATGTATACTGAATACTTTTCTGTACAACAGAAATTAAAACAACATTATAAATCAACTATACTTCAATAAAATAAAAAATATCCTTTATTCATTCATTCAGTCACTCAACTACTTGTTGAATATGATAAAACAGCAAATTCCTGTTTTAATGAAGCTTACGATCACGTGTGTGTGTGTGTGTGTGTGTGTGTGTGTGTGTGAGAGAGAGAGAGAGAGAGCGAGAGAGAGAGAGAGAGAGGGAGAGAGAGAGAGAGAGCTAACATAAATAAACATATGCCAGTTAGTAGTAAGTGCTTGAATATAAAGAAAACCAAGTGCAGGGTTAGAGAATGATGTTGGGAACTGGGTGATGGGGAGTCTGGTCAGGAAAGCCCTTTTTGATAAGAAGACATTTGAGAACTATAAAGGAAGTAAGGGACTTAACTGTGGATACCGGGGGAAGGACATTTCAGGTAGAGAAAGAGTTCAAGGACTTGAGGCAGAAAGCTGGTTGTGCTAGAGTGGTGGGAGATGAGGTCAGAAAGGTAGGGGGAGGCCATGCTGTGAGGTTCTTGTAGGTCGTGGTAAGGAGTCTGGAGATAGCCACAAATGAGCAGGAAAACTAGGGGACGGTTTTGAACAGAAGAGTGACATGATTTACCTGAGGTTAAAGGATCATATAGGCTGCTGTGTCTGATTTCTTCATTGACTGTGTCTCCTCAATGGCAGGGGATGCCTTGCTTATCTTTTTGTCCCCAGTCACTAGTACAATCAGAATCCTATTTAGTATGCATTAAATAAGTGCTCACTGGATAAACGTTTACAAGAAATACTGACTGTTGGAAGGGCTGGGAAAAGAGCTTAAAATAGAAAAGTTTCCTGAGTTATCACAACTCCAATAATACAATTTACTTCAGCAAAACATTCTAAGGTCTTTTGTATTTATTTATTCAGTGGAGAGTTGTTTTTCTTTTTCTCAATATTAATGCCCAAACTAAGGCTTTTCCTGCAATAGCTGAGAAAGTTACAGCTTTTCTTCATAAGAGTCTTATATAATTATAATGCTACACAAGTTTTGAATACTGGGCCAAGGGAAATACACTGGGTTCTAATCTTGGCTCTGTAATTCATTAGCTGTGGGACCTTTGAATGTGAAATAGTCACACATCCATTTGTTTGTGAAACACCTATTTGTTGAGCACCCACTCACTGTCCTTGAAGTCAAGATGCTCACAGTCTGAGCAAGACAGATGTAAACAAAGATAAAGAACCCAGGGCAGGGCTTCCCTGATGGCGCAGTGCTTGAGAGTCCGCCTGCCGATGCAGGAGACGCGGGTTCGTGCCCTGTTTCGGGAAGATCCCACATGCCGCGGAGCGGCTGGGCCCGTGAGCCATGGCCGCTGAGCCTGCGCGTCCGGAGCCTGTGCTCCGCAAATGGGAGAGGCCACGGCAGTGAGAGGCCCGCATAACGCAAGGAAAAAAAAACAAAAAAAAAACGGACAGACAGAACCCTAGGACAAATGGTAAGAGCAAAGCTGTACAGACAGAATCACACAAAGAAGCATACACATACACACTCACAAAAAGAGGAAAAGGAAAAATATATATCTATAGAAAAAAAAAAAAAAAAAAAAAAAAAAAAAAAAGAACCCAGGGCAGTGAGCTGGCTGTGGTGGAGGTATGCATAGAGTGCTTTGAGATTAACCATCTCATCTCAAGTTCACCAGGAAGCTAAGAGAGAAGAGAATCCAAGGCAGGGGTATGTGCAAATCGCTGATCATATAGAAGAACATGGTGTGTGCAGGGAATTGAAAGGCATTTGGGAGGGGGCTGGAATAGAGTAGCAGAGGATAGGTCACTTTTCTCTGCCAGCATCTCTTGGGGAAGTCACACCTTACCCATCCAAGTGGGCTTTGTGTGTGTTTTTGTCACTGTGCCAGGTTTGCGTGTTGTCACTGTGCCAGGCTTGCTGGCCACAGGATTGGACAGGTCATCTAGGATGACCATTCATCGTAACTTAGCCTCCTGGACCCAGGCAATTTTCCCCTCAGTTTTATTGAGAAATAATTGACTTATACCACTGTATACATTTAGGGCATATAGCGTGATGGTTTGATTTACATATATTGTGAAATGATTACCACAATAGGGTCAGCTTACATCCATCTTCTCATATAGATACAATAAAAAGAAGATAAAAGGAAAAAAATATTCTCCTTGTGATAAGAACTCGTAGGATTTACCCTCTAACAACTTTCCTATATATCACAGAGCAGCCTTAGTTATTGTCATCATGTTGTTGACATTACACCCTAGTACTTCTTTAACTTATAACGAGAAATTTGTACTTTTTGACCACCTTCCTCCAATTTCCCCTGCTCCCACCCTCTGCCTCTGTAACCACAAATCTGAACTCTTTTCTATAAATTTGGTGTGGGTATTTTTGTTTGTTTGTTTTGGTTTTTTGTTTAGTTTCCTTTTTTAGATTCCACATATAAGTGAGATCATATAGTATTTATCTTTCTCTATCTGACTTATTTCACTTAGCATAATGCCTTCAAGATCCATCCATATTGTCATTTTTTATAGCTGAATAATATTCCATTGTATGTATATACGTCAACTTCTTTACCCATTTATCCGTCAATGGACACTTAGGTTGTTTCCATGTCTTGGCTATTGCAAACGATGCTGCTATGAACATGGGGGTGCAGATATCTTTTCAAGTTAGTGTTTTCATTTCCTTCGGATATAGTCCCAGAACTGGAGTTTCCAGATCACACGGTGGTTCTATTTTTAATTTTTTTAGAATTCTTCGTACCATTTTCCATAGTGGCTGTACCAAGATACATTCCCATCAATAGTGCACAAGAGTTCCCTTTTCTCAACATTCATGCCAGCATCTGTTATCTCTTGTCTTTTTGATGATGGCCATTCTAACAGGAGTGAGGTGTTATTATGGCTTTAATTTGCATTTCCCTAATGACTAGTGATGTTAAGCATCTTTTCAATTATCTGTGGGCCTTTTGTATATCTTTTTTGGAGAAATGGCGATTCAGGTCCCTTGTCCATTTTAAAAATTGGGTTATTTGGTTTTTTGTTGTTGTTGTTATTGAGCTGAATTAGTTCTTTTTTTTTTTAAGATTTTTTTGATGTGGATCATTTTTAAAGTCTTTATTGAATTTGTTACAGTATTGTTTCGTTTTATGTTTTGGTTTTTTTGTCCCCGAGGCATGTGGGATCTTAGCTCCCCAATCAGGGATAGAACCCACAACCCCTGCATTGGAAGGCAAAGTCTTAACTACTGCACCACCAGGGAAGTCCCTGAATGAGTTCTTTATATATTTTTGATATTAACCCCTTATCAGATATATGGTTTGCAAATATTTTTTCCCATCTGTACATTGTCTTTTAACTTTGTTGTTGGCTTCTTTTGCTGGGCAGAAGCTTTTTAATCTGATGTAGTCCCATCTGTTTATTTTTTTATTTTGTTGCTTGTGCTTTATGTGTCAGATCCCAAAAATTATTACCAAGACCCATGTCGAGGAGCTTTAGTTCCATGCTTCCTTCTAGGTCTTTCATGATTGTAGGTCTTACATTTAAGTCTTTAATCCATTTTGGGTTAAGTTTTATGAGTGGTATAAGATAGGGGTCAAGTTTCGTTCTTTCACATATGGATATTCAATTATTCTGGCACTATTATTGAAAAGACTGCCTTTTCTCCACTGCATATTCCTAGCTCCTTTGTCAAATCTTAGTTGACCACACAGTCAACTTGGGATTATTTCTGGGCTCTCAATTCTGTTCTATTGGTCTACTGACCTGTTTTTATGCCAGTACCATATTGTTTTGATGACTATAACTTTATAGTATAGTTTGAAATCAGGAAGTGTGGTGCTTCCTGCTTTGTTCTTCCTTCTCAGGACTTCTTGGTTATTTGGAGTCTTTTGTGGTTCCGTATAAATTTTTGGAGTGTTTTTTTTTTTTCTACTTCTATAAACAATACCAAGTGAAGTCTTGATAGGGATTGCATTGATGGCTTCTGGTAGTATTGATATTTTAACAACATTCATTCTTCCAATCCATGAACATGAAATACCTTTCCATTTATTTGTGTCTTCTTCAATTTCTTTCATTAATGTCTTGTAGTTTTCAGAGATCTTTCATCTTCTTATTTAAATTTATTTCTAAGTATTTTATTGTTTTTGATGCTATTGTAAACAAAATTTCTTTCTTTTTTTTTTTCAGAAAATTTGTTGTCAGGTGTAACAGTCCTGTGAAATTCACTTAAGGACACTGGGGGAGAGTATCTCTTCCTTCTGATGAAGAGTTGTAAGAATGTGAGTTTGGGTGTGACTACGGTTGTGTTTTCAGCTGAAAGGTGAGAACTTGTTGGAGAATTAATCATAGCACTGAAGGAAGGAAGTTTAAGAAATAGGGACGGATATTTATATCTCTGTCTATCTGTGTGTGTGTCTGTATGTTCTATCTATTATCTATCCATCCAGAGAGAGAGAGAGAGAAAGGACAGAGAGACAGAGAAAATGACATAAGTTGAGCTTCTGGGTCCAGCCAAGATGAAATCATCCATGTCTGCAGGTTTCCTAGATTTATGAATCAATAAAAGTCCCCTTTTTATTCTTGATAGCTTAAATTATGTATCTGTTACTTGTAGCTAAAAGACTTCTGATGAAAACCACAGTTGTAGAAGACAAGACTACAGAATTACCTTCAGTTTTCTAATTTAAAAACCTTGGGACATTGGTTGGTATCTGACAAAAGCAGTTTATTGTCAGGACACCACTGTCCTGAGTTAATAATGGGGACATTGTTCTCACTGAAGACACCTCTGGGGTCTATATTCATTCTTTTTCAGATTTTGGCTTATTTCTGCAATCCTTTCCATGTCCCCTTTCTCCTTTGCTTATGCATAATTTTTATTTCCTCTGCTTGTACATAGTCTTCAGTATACATAAGGTTGCCCCAAATACAAGTACATCAGCAATTTTAATATGTCCATCTGACTTCCTCTCTACTCTTCATTTAAATAAAACATTATCAAGCCCCCATTATGCGCCAGGTACTGTTCCATGTGCTAGGCATACAGTGATAAACAATATAGGTAAGGTCCTTGACCTAATGAAATGTACTTTTTGATGGGAGAAAAGGTCAATAAGCAAGCAAAGACACTAATAAATAAGATAGATTGTGATAAGGCCTATGATGGGAAATAATAGGAACTGAATAGAGAATAAATGGGGGTGGAAATCACTTCTGATGGATGATCAGTGAAGGCCCTTCCTGTAAAGGTGACATTTAAATTAAAAATGATTTCAAAATAAGCATTGCAAAGAGTTGAAGGCAGACTATTTCAGCCAGAGGGACTAGCAAATGCAAAGTCCCTGAGACAGAGAGAGCTTGATGGGCTCCAAGTACTAACAGAAGGTCAGTGTGGCTAAAGGGATTGGTATGAGTCAGGTTGGAGAGGGATGCAAATTTCAGATCATGCAAAGCCTTGGAAATCAGCACAATGAGCTCTCTCTTTTTTTTTTTACTTTAATAAACAGTATTATTATTTGTAGTATTTACACACATACTCTTCCATGGTAATGTTAAAGTTACCATTTTCTTCAAATGCCCCTCAAAATAACACACTCTGCCTTCCTAAGTAAATCTTGGAGGGGAAATTCAGTGAAAGTGATCTGCTCATGACTGTGTCCCATGTCTCTCTCTTAATTTTTTTTTTATAACATCTTTACTGGAGTATAATTGCTGTACAATGGTGTGTTAGTTTCTGCTGTATAACAAAGTGAATCAGCTGTACATATACATACATCCCCATATCCCCTCCCTCCTGTGTCTCCCTCCCACCCTCCCTATCCCACCCCTCTAGGTGGACACAAAGCACCGAGCTGATCTCCTGTACTATGCAGCTGCTTCCCACTAGCTATTTTATATTTGGTAGTGTATATATGTCCATGCCACTCTCTCACTTCACCCCAGCTTATCCTTCCCCCTCTCTGTGTCCTCAAGTCCATTCTCTATGTTTGCGTCTTTCTTCCTGTTCACTCTGTATGACACACTCTAGGTCCATACACCTCACTACAAGTAAGTCAATTTCGTTTCATTTTATGGCTGAGTAATATTCCATAGTATATATGTGCCACATCTTCTTTATCCATTCATCTGTCAATGGACACTTAGGTTGCTTCCATGTCCTGGCTATTGTAAATAGAGCTGCAATGATCATTGCGTTACATGACTCTTTTTGAATTATGGTTTTCTCAGGGTATATGCCAAGTAGTGGGATTGCTGGGTCGTATGGTAGTTCTATTTCTAGCTTTTTAAGGAACCTCCATACTGTTCTCCATAGTGGCTGTATCAATTTACATTCACACCAACAGTGCAAGAGGGTTCCCTTTTCTCCACACCCTCTCCAGCATTTATTGTTTGTAGATTTTTTGATGATGGCCAGTCTGACAAGGGTGAGGTGATACCTTATTGTAGTTTTGATTTGCATTTCTCTAATGATTAGTGATGTTGAGCATCCTTTCATGTGTTTGTTGGCAATCTGTATATCTTCTTTGGAGAAATGTCTATTTAGGTCTTCTGCCCATTTTTGGATTGGGTTGTTTTTTTGTTATTGAGCTGCATGAGCTGCTTGTAAAATTTGGAGATTAACTCTTTGTCAGTTGCTTCATTTGCAAATATTTTCTCCCATTCTGAGGGTTGTCCTTTCATCTTGTTTATGGTTTCCTTTGCTGTGCAAAAGCTTTGAAGTTTCATTAGGTCTCATTTGTTTATTTTTGTTTTTATTTCCATTTCTCTAGGAGGTGGGTCAAAAAGGATCTTGCTGTGATTTATGTCATAGAGTGTTCTGCCTATGTTTTCCTCTAAGAGTTTGATAGTGTCTGGCCTTACATTTAGGTCTTTAATCCATTTTGAGTTTATTTTTGTGTATGGTGTTAGGGAGTGTTCTAAT
>NW_006776799.1:2601565-2609616 GCF_000442215.2 Lipotes vexillifer
AGCCTGATTCCTCCAGCTCCGTTTTTCTTTCTCAAGATTGCTTTGGCTATTCGGGGTCTTTTGTGTTTCCATACAAATTGTGAAATTTTTTGTTCTAGTTCTGTGAAAAATGCCATTGGTAGTTTGATAGGGATTGCATTGAATCTGTAGATTGCTTTGGGTAGCAGAGGCATTTTCACAGTGTTGATTCTTCCAATCCAAGAACATGATATATCTCTCCATCTGTTGTTATCGTCTTTAATTTCTTTGATACATGTCATAGTTTTCTGCATACAGGTCTTTTGTCTCCTTAGGTAGATATATTCCTAGGTATTTTATTCTTTTTGCTGCAGTGGTAAATGGGAGTGTTTCCTAAATTTCTCTTTCAGATTTTTCATTATTAGTGTATAGGAATGCAAGAGATTTCTGTGCATTAATTTTGTATCCTGCACCTTTACCAAATTTATTGATTAGCTCTAGTAGTTTTCTGGTAGCATCTTTAGGATTCTCTATGTATAGTATCATGTCATCTGCAAACAGTGACAGCTTTACTTCTTCTTTTTCAATTTGTATTCATTTTATTTCTTTTTCTTCTCTGATTACTGTGGCTAAAACTTCCAAAACTATGTTGAATAATAGTGCTGACAGTGGGCAACCATGTCTTGTTCCTGATCTTAGTGGAAATGGTTTCAGTTTTTCCCCATTGAGAATGATGTTGGCTGTGGGTTTGTCATATATGGCCTTTATTATGTGGAGGAAAGTTCCTTCTATGCCTAATTACTGGAGAGGTTTTATCATAAATGGGTGTTGAATTTTGTCAAAAGCTTTTTCTGCATCTATTGAGATGATCATATGGTTTTTATCCTTCAGTTTGTTACTATGGTTTATCACATTGAGTGATTTGCGTATACTGAAGAATCCTTGCATTACTGGGATAAACCCCACTTGATCGTGGTGTATGATCCTTTTAATGTGCTGTTGGATTCTGTTTGCTGGTATTTTGGGGATTTTTGCATCTATGTCCATTAGTGTTATTGGCCTGTAGTTTTCTTTCTTTGTGACATCTTTGTCTGGTTTTGGTATAAGGGTGATGGTGGCCTTGTAGAATGAGTTTGGGAGTGTTCCTCTTTCTGCTATACTTTGGAAGAGATTGAGAAGGATAGGAGTTAGCTCTTTTCTAAATGTTTGATAGAATTCACGTGTGAAGCCATCTGGTCCTGGGCTTTTGTTTGTTGGAAGATTTTTAATCACAATTTCAATTTCAGTGCTTGTGATTGGTCTGTTTATATTTTCTATTTCTTCCTGGTTCAGTCTCGGAAAGTTATGCTTTTCTAAGAATTTGCCCATTTCTTCCTGGGCAAGGTTGTCCATTTTATTGGCATAGAGTTGCTTGTAGTAATCTCTCATGATCCTTTGTATTTCTGCAGTGTCAGTTGTTACTTCTCCTTTTTCATTTCTAATTCTATTGATTTGAGTCTTCTCCCTTTTTTTCTTGATGAGTCTGGCTAATGGTTTATCAATTTTGTTTATCTTCTCAAAGAACCAGCTTTTAGTTTTGTTGATCTTTGGTGTCGTTTCCTTCATTTCTTTTTCATTTATTTCTGATCTGATCTTTATGATTTCTTTCCTTCTGATAACTTTGGGTTTTTTTTGTTCTTCTTTCTCTAATTGCTTTAGGTGTAAGGTTGGGTTGTTTATTTGAGATGTTTCTTGTTTCTTGAGGTAGGATTGTATTGCTATAAACTTCCCTCTTAGAACTGTTTTGGTTGCATCCCATAGGTTTTTGGTCATCGTGTTTTCATTGTCATTTGTTTCTAGGTATTTTTTGATTTCCTCTGTGATTTCTTTAGTGATCTCTTGGTTATTAAGTAGTGTATTGTTTAGCCTCCATGTGTTTGTATTTTTTACAGATTCATTCCTGTAATTGATATCTAGTCTCATAGACTTGTGGTCAGAAAAGATACTTGATACAATTTCAATTTTCTTAAATTTACCAAGGCTTGATTTGTGACCCAAGACATGATCTATCCTGGAGAATGTTCCTTGAACACTTGAGAAGAAAGTGTATTCTGTTGTTGTTGGATGGAATGTCCTATAAATATCAATTAAGTCCATCTTGTTTAACGCATCATTTAAAGCTTGTGTTTCCTTATTTATTTTCATTTTGGATGATCTGTCCATTGGTGAAAGTGGGGTGTTAAAAGTCCCCTACTATTACTGTGTTACTGTCGATTTCCCCTTTTATGGTTGTTGGCATTTGCCTTATGTATTGAGGTGCTCCTATGTTGGGTGCATAAATATTTACAATTGTTCTACCTTATTCCTGGATTGATCCCTTGATCATTATGTAGTGTCCTTCTTTGTCTCTTGCAATGGTGTTTATTTTAAAGTCTATTTTCTCTGATATGCGAATTGCTATCCAGCTTTCTTTTGATTTCCATTTGCATGGAATATCTTTTTCCATCCCCTCACTTTCAGTCCGTATGAGGACAATGAGCTCTTGAACTCTGAAGAACCTCTAAAATTTTTAAGCATATAAGTGACATGATTTATTTACATTTTATAAAGCTCACAATGGCTGTCGTGTGGAGAATGGATTACAATGGGGCAAGAATGGAAGCAGGCAGACCACCTTTGAGGATATTGCAAAGTTAGGCAAGAGATGATGGTAGCTTGGGCCAGAGGGTGGGCAGTAGAGTTGAAAAGAAGCAGATAGACTAAAGCTATCAATAGAACTGGCAGAGCTTGCTGAGAGATTGGATGGAGGGAAAAGTAGGACTCAAGGATGACTCCTATGTTTGGCTGAACAAACAAGTGGATGGAAGTGCTCTTTACTGAGAAGGAGAAGACAGAGAAAGGGGCAATTTGAGAAAATGTCTCAATAGATCTATTTTAGAAATGTTGAGACTCAGTATGAACTGTACCACAAGGTCTGTATTTGACAAATTACCTTACCTCTGTTGAGAGATACATCCAATTGGCCCAGTTCATCTTTTAGTGTCTGGTCACACTAGGTCATTCATTGTCTAGCTTATGGTCTGATTTCCTTCCATTAAGTGCTTCCACCTTTCCAATCAGGTGAGGCCATGGAGGGATATAGGTTCATGTAATCCAATTGATAGTTCTGGTAAACAGACCCATATACAGTGATAAAAATGTCTGCTTATTCTACCTCACAGGGTTATTATGGGGGTTAAATGGGGGATTCGGTAGGTAAAAGCACTTTGTAAACTCTAAAGGTAATGAATTTAAAGGACTTTGAAAGCTGTTTAATTTACCAAAGCTACACATTTATACTAATTTTACTAAATCAGTTGAGAAATTATAATAAACTTTTATTTAACCAGACTAGTTATTGCCAAATGCCCACAAAAACGTAGCAAAAACTCACCTACTTTTGTGCATAGTGGAATGTAATTTAGCACAAAGGCTAAGTTGGGTCCATACAACTCTGAATAACAACTTAAGAAGAATTACTTCATATTTATTGAGGAGTAAGGCACCTCTAACACTCTTGCCAGCCTGGTGTTGTGTTGGTAGAAGGCCCATTTATCATTGGTACTCTAACATCCTGGCAAAAGTGAGAGTAGTTGCTTAAAACAAGAATAAGGAGTTGTTCTACCACTTGTCCCTCCCTTTCAGACCACTATCCTGGAATTCAGCCTTCCTTGCTGCTAATCTGTGGCCTGAATTCCCTTAGGTCCAACCTTCTCTCCAGGGCTGGCTTCATGGGCATGTGACCTGTGCCACTGCACATGGCCCTGTGCCCAAAAGTGCCCCACACTTGTTTTATTTCTCTGCTGTCTCTGTTTTGAAATTCTTAATTTTATCTTTGAACTTGTGTTTCATGCATGAAGTCTGATGGGACAATAAAGCATGCATTTGAGAGGAGGGGGTATGTGCAGTGTAAGTCCCACCCTTCCTAGCTGTCCCATTTGTAGGCAGTGTTCACAATGCCCCGTGGGCACAGAACTCTGGCGCACTCATGCAGCATGGGAGTTCAGCGAAACTCAAAGCAAATATAAGGTAAGTGTGTTACATCAAGGACTGAGCGGCAAGCTTGTGGGCGGGGTGGTATGCTAACAGCTTCCCAAACCACACTTTCTGTTTAAAAGAGAACTTGTGTCATACACAAGAAGAAGGCAGCAGTGTTGTTGTAAGAGACAAAAACAACCTGGAAAGCCTATCATATCTTCTCTTCCTCATATTACCCCTCTGTGTCAATGACTTATGCTGAACATGATGGCACAGAAGGAAAGGGAAATATGGGGCAACCCAGAGTTCCTTTTCCTTTCAGTCTTATCAGTAAGCTGACGGTAGAGTATGTTGGTAGAATACGTGCATATCAAGAAGTAAAATAAAATAATTGAGATAGTTCTGTTCAGCATTTTCACTATTCTGGTAAGAACAATATACCTATGCCTATAAGAGTTACTTTAACAGATTTAACAATATTTTATAATTAGGATGGTCCCTTTTAAATTAGTGACTACTTTGAAGTGACTTCAAATTAGTATATTCTCTTATGGAATCAAAATGGTCCTTCACAAATTCTAAAGACACTGTTAATTTGCTTTATAGATTCTTTGTTTATTGACAATTTGAAGTTGTAAATCACCTTATTTTAAAATGAATGAGGTTTAATTTCAATTTTACTATACTCTTAATTTCTTAATGAATCACCAAGATGGAATCATATAAAAAAACCTACATCTATAACATCTGTTGGAAGGAAGAGTCCTTCCCTACTCCAGTGGAGGGAATTCTACTTGGGAGACACACCTGTATTCCTGCCCCCTCCTACTGCTCCCTTGAGGAGTGCCTTAATCTTATTCCTGAGTTTGGAAAGTGAAGTTGGACATGTAAAGCCAACTCTTTCCTCTCTAGCATGCAGCCACCAGCAGAAGCACATCTTTGGCTCAGCTCCTTGGTTTATGCCAGCAGTTTTCCCAGGTAATGTGGTCCAGACACTGGGTGTGTAAGTTTTTCTAATTCTGGGGTTTAGTTCTATTAGGAAGCCTGCCTGTCTGTGATAGAAGCCATACTCCTACAACAACCACGTTCTCTAATATGATGTTTTAAACAGTATTAAATTTTGTTAATTCTTTAAAATATTGAGGTAATTTCCCTTGAAAGTGTAGTAAAATCTGAATTGAATTCTATCAATTTAAAATAAAGGTAATATGAGTTCTAATCCACCTTACCCTTTTGACTTATTTCTTATTTGGTTCAGAACTCAGGAGGGTAAGAGAGAGTACTATTTATTGGGCATCTTGAATTCCAACAAGGTCCATACTGTTACCTCTAATATTGGTGACAAATTCAGGAAAACTATGAGATGAGATAGGATTAGTTGCCTTCGTTTTTGTTTCCACTTTCATGTTCCTTTTTTATCCTTTGTAGTTGGTATAATGGCTTAAGCTTAGAAGAGTTTTGCACAATGCTCCCAAGGAGAAAAATAAAGATGAAGTAAGTGAAGCTCTGAAACATGCCATGGGGTAGACAGACCAGGGCCTGTGGACTTCTGAGAGGAAAGGGTTGCACTTTCCTCTCCCAATCTTTTGTAGGAATGAGGAGACCAGAAATAGCAAATTGGTTCCGTGAAATATCTCAGCCTCAGACTTGGTCTCAGTCTCAGTCAGATTCAGCCACTGTCTAGAGGTGGAGGGAATGTTCTACACAGAATTTACACTGAAAATGGAAGGTCCAATATTAGAATAATCATATTATCTTAGCTTAAATTTACTCTTTGGCAAAGTCAAGCTTGTCAAGTTGTCCTAAGATATTTTCTAAGATCTATTATGAAAAGTAATCCTCATTCCAGCCTTGTTCATCTCCCCTGCAACACAAAAAGCTACAAATGAATCACCCAATTCCATCACTTTTTAAAGACAGTCTCTATCAGTAAACATGGAAATGAGAATAAATTCCAGAATTATCCTCCTTCATCCCATTAAATCAAATTTTCAAACAAAATTGCTTTGGCTTTTAAAAGTCTTTGAATTTAAAATTTCACAACCAACTTTTCTTTGGCAGAGAAAGCTCTGTAAGGACTAATGAGCTCCAGATAGCTTTGGGGGTGGTCAGCGGGTGCTCCATGGATTCTGTAAAGTCCCACCTTGGGTTTCCTCTTTTAATGATATCCAAAATAGACCCATTCATCTATTTTTAAACTTTCTAAAATTAGCAAGAGAAAAACAGAGTAGCAAGCCAGAGCCATAGGCTACTTCATTACCTCAGTTATTAGCCTGACAAAATAAATGACTTTCCATTAAACTGCAGTGACAGCAAAGGAGGAAGGTTTAGAGGTCAATAGCTCCTGAGATACATATCCCTAAATGTAGCAGTTCTCTAGGGACTGTTGGAATTAACTGCTGACAAGCTAATTGCTCTTATTACCTAATTAACCAAGTCTTGCTTCATTAGTAGCTTGTCGCAATTGGACAACATTTTCAAGGATATAAAGATCTACCCAATAATAATTAGTAAACAACTGAAATGAAACCAGCCTCCACTTGTTGACAAGATTAATTGAATAATTATTGTTTCATTGAGGAGAAAAAGAGCAAGGAAATGTAGCTAGGGAAACTGCGCCAGTCTTTCCTTGGGCACAATTTCCTCAGAAACACGTGAAAGCTTTCTATTAAGAAGTGCTGCTGAATCTGATCGACCCAAAGAATCCCAACATGGAATGTAATATTGAATTTGTTATGATTTATTGGGTTTTAACTATTTTTTCAATAAAGGGTACTTTTTCATATATACACTTAACATTTGTATATATCATTTAAAACACTAACCATATGGATAGATTTTAAACAGGTATCTAACAGATGCTCTACACAAATATAACTTTGCAAAACCTAATTGATTCAGTGAAGCAAATCGTACGCTGAAACTTTTGGCAAATATTTCAGAACAGTGTGTTTGGTTTAGTTTGACTTAACAGCTGTGATTTTTGAAATTGTTTAACTGATTCCTGAGTACCGAGAGCAAAAGACAAAAATTTACAACAAACTTCCATGAAAATTCTTTTTTTGTATGGCATAATTAAGCACTTGTGTGGATTTTAAAGTCTGAAAATTGGTCACTGTGGATGGTCCGTGATTTCTTTGTACTTGAGCCTGTTTCTTTCTTGTCAAAAATGATTTCAAGCACACAGCTCAAACTGTCAGTTAAAAAAACAGTCCTGGCTGTCTTGGACAGGATAGTTCTCTCTGGAGACTTGATAGACTGTTAGTAAAAACCCATTTTAAAAGGTCTGGAAATTTGCCGACCCCTGTATCAGTGGGAAATAAGATCTCCTGGATGACTACGGGGATGTCTACCTGTCTTACTACAGGAGGAAAAGGGGAATCTAACACTTTCTTCCAAAATAGGCTGACATTACTGGGCAAGCTTGAAAGCCTAGGGGAAGCTTTGAGCAGGGAATCTAGAATTTGGGTGTTCAACAACCTCCAAGTGACAACTTTAAGAAGCTTACCTAAGGGGAATTTACTTTATTCCAACAAGTTATACCATGGCAAGGAAATGGTGACAATGTTAATCCAAACAGTGGCAGCAGCCATTTAATAAGCAATTAGTAGTGCTAGGGACTGTACATGCATTATTGCAGTGAATCCATGCAAAGATCCTGCAAGTTTTCTCTTCTCCCCAGTTTGTAAATGAGGAAACTGAGGTCAGAAAAGCCAGGTGTCCTTTAGAAAGTCATACAGCTGCTGAATGGAGGAAGTAGGAATTGTTTGGTGAGAATGTCAGCCAAAAGACCATCTATGAGAAGCAAGGTTATATAGAATATAGATGACCTAGAATCAAACAGTATGATTTGGGGAGAAGAAAAAAAATCAAGGGGGCAGGGAGGGATAAATAAGGAGTTTGAGATTAGCAGATACAAACTACTATATATAAAATAGATGAACACAGGACTTCCCTGGTGGCACAGGGGTTAAGAATCCACCTGCCAATGCAGGGGACACAAGTTCGATCCCTGGCTGGGGAAGATCCCACAGGCTGCAGAGCAACTAAGCCCATGCGCCACAACTACTGAGCCTGTGCTCTAGAGCCTGCGAGCC
>NW_006776800.1:0-291 GCF_000442215.2 Lipotes vexillifer
CAGCCATAAAAAGAAACAAAATTGAGTTATTTGTAGTGAGGTGGATGGACCTAGAGTCTGTTACACAGAGTGAAGTAAGTGAGAAAGAGAAAAGCAAATACCATATGCTAACACATATATATAGAATCTTAAAAAAAAAAAAAAAGGTCATGAGGAACCTAGGGGCAAGACGGGTATAAAGACACAGACCTACTAGAGAATGGACTTGAGGATATGGGGAGGGAGAAAGGTAAGCTGTGACAAAGTGAGAGAGTGGCATGGACATATATTCACTACCAAACGTAAAATAGA
>NW_006776803.1:0-3344 GCF_000442215.2 Lipotes vexillifer
TGGGCCCGTGAGCCATGGCCACTGAGCCTGCGCGTCCGGAGCCTGTGCTCCGCAATGGGAGGGAGAGGCCACAACAGTGAGAGGCCCGTGTACCGCAAAAAAAAATAAAGAGTTCTGCTTTGACCAGTAAGGAATGAGATAGATGCTGTTTAGACATATTAGATAATATGCTTTCTACTGTTTACTCCTACATTTATTCATTCAACAAAAATGTATTACCAGGTACTGTTCTAGGTACTGGGGCTAACAGTGATCAAAGCAGATTAAACCTCTGCCTTCATGGAACTTATATTCTATTGAGGGAGACAAACAGTAAACAGATAAATAAATATAATTCATGTAGTGGTAGGTACTTAAATAGGTACTTCAATGTATTTAATTCATCCAAATACTCAAAAAGTACCTTCTTTTTACAAGTGACTAGGTCAGGTGTGATTAGCCAGATTCTACCCTAAAAGATATTAACAGAAAATCTAGTACATAGACAACACAGAAAGAAGTGCCACAAAAAGATACTTATAAAGCACTACGTTCAAAGTATTGAATAGAATGAGATCAGTTGCAAATGGGAGCATCAAATAAAGAAAAATTAATGAAAGGTCTGGCATTCAAGGTGGGCCTCAAAGGAAAGATAAGAGTTTAGATACATGGTGATAGCAGGGAAGAGGAGGTATGAAGAATATTCCAAGCAGTGGGTAAAGTTTGAATGGGATATGGGAAATGGTTCGAGAACAGTGGCAAAAGCACAGGGTATAAGAAGGGGAATGTATTAGTTGTCAATGGCCGAGTAATAAACTACAGCAAAACTTAGTGGCGTAAAACAACAAACATTTATTATCACTTATTTCTGTGGGTCAGGAATCCAGGCTGGGCTTAGCTGGGTCCTCTCACTAACGTATTAGCTGGGACTGCAGTCATCTCAAGGTTCAGCTGGGCATGATCAGCTTCAATGCTTACTCTTGTGACTCTTGGCAGGCCTCCCTGGGCTGTTGCCAGAGACGTTAGTTCCTTGCCCTGTGGGCATCTCTGTAGGACAGTTCACAAGATGGCAGCTGCTTTCCCTCAAAGCAAATGAGGGAGAGAGCAAGCGAGAACAAGTCGGAAGCCAGAGACTTTTTGTAACCTAATCTTAGAAGTAACATACAGTCACTTTTGCTGAATGGAAGCACATCAGTAGGTCCAACCCATATTCAAGGAAAGGGGATTACAAATGAGTATGAATATCAGGTGAGGTTCAATTGAGCTTCATCTCAGAAGCTGCCTACCACAAGGAATAGTGGGGGATTAGGATGGAAATATAGGCTAGTGCCACATCAAAGGAAGCCACGAAAGCCAAGCTGAGAATGAAACTACTCGGCTGGACACGAAGGGTAGAGAGAAGCAAATATAATGTGTGAGCCCACTTCAGGCAAACTGAAATGCTGGATAAATAGAATTTTGAAGACCATTCTGAAGATGATCTTGTTCAACAACAGGTTGGGAAACAGCTCTCTAGAGCCCCCAGAAACAGACCCACTCTATTTTATTAGGTGATAATGGTCAAATAATTCTACAGAAGATAGCTATCTACCCTCCCTAAAAACTTCTACCGACCTATCTTGACAATGCAGTGCATTCCTGAAAATCCAGAGTTGACAACTAATATGTGTGATTATTTTCCTGTCTTAGGATAGGTTTACTCTTAGTAGCTTTCAAAATTCTTTGATCCCAGCCCACAGTAAGAAATAGATTTTACTTCATAACTCAGAATATATTCATATTTGTACACAATCACAATTAGTTTTATAGAATAGTACTAGCACTACTATATATGGCATACTGATATTTTAAATTCTATTTTGTTCTATTGAATTAAAGAAAAAAAAAAGCGTGTAGTCATCCACTGAATTCATCACTGTCCCTTCCTGGGTCCCATTCTGCAGAATGAAAGACACTGTTCTGCTAAAACATTTGCTTAGGAATAGAGCAAATTCATAGAACTTCTGACCAACAATAATTTGGCGGTATAATTTCCTAGAAATTGGGTCAGGGTACTACTGTGTCCCATGCATTCTAGCCCAGGGCATAAGGGCAAAAACTTAAGCACATCAGGCCTCACTTGGAAGCCACTTGAGTAACCAGATATGCCTCAAGTGGCCTTTGAAAACATGAATCAGATTTGCAAACAAAAAATCAATGTTTCAATACCTCCCCCTTTTTTTTGTCATTTACTGTTCAGGTTCTTGTCATAGAGAAGTCAGAACAAGATTACAGCCCTCCCCCCAACACACACGCACACACCCCCTCAATTTTACAGGTTTCCTTAAGCATGCACTGCAATACAAACCACCAAAACATCCAATGGACAAGAGAACTAGCCTGAGAGTAGGATTTGCCAACCATAACCACCTCTGACTATGCAGGGGACTAACCTGGATGAAGAACTGATTTAAGATCTTTTGATTTTCATCAGTTGAAACCTGATAGAAAGGAACTTCCAGCGAGTCCTCTCTAACCCACTACTAAGATTGCTTTCCAGACAAGAGTTGATCGGTGTTATTAAGGAATGTGCGTGGAAGAAAGGTAAGTTTTTTCAGCCCCAAATGTGTATCAAGTGCCAAACTTGCCCTGGGGAGCTCACAGTCTCCCTGGTAAGACTACAAACTTGAACAATTTTGAGTACAAGACAGCATAGGTTTTAAAAAGTCCTTGCCACATGGGTTAGAAAACAGTCCCTGCAATAAGAGGGGCGAGGAGGGAGGCTTTCCCGAGGCTCAGTGACTAAGCCTTGAGTGATGGTGAGAAGCTGGGCACTAAAGCAAGCAAGAGTATTGTTTAGGTGAGACTGGTCTGACCAGTCGAAGGGGTGGGGGAAGAAAGGAGTGTAAAGGGGAAATCGGGTCCCCCCACGTCAATCATGAACACTGGTGCAGGCCGAGGGCACCCGCAGCCTCACGTGCCACGGAAATAGACAGTTGTACAGATTTCCTCAGGAAAACATTGAAAGCAAAAATTGTGATCACACCCAACCCTGCCCAATCTCTCCCACGTCCTCAAAAGGAAGAGAGCAGTAAGTCAGATCGTTTGTTTATTCATTCATTCAACCAACAATTCTCTCTCCTCAGAGGCCTTTGTTTCCAGCCTTTCCGGCAGCACCGAGTATTCCACAGCGAAGGGGCCCCCTAGTTGCCTGGCTCAGCAAGACCACATCAACACTGGAAGGGGAGGACCAGCATTCCAACCGAGGCAGCGCCTCAGTAAATACAAGGAGAGAGAGGCGAGGAGAGCTCTCCAATTGGGGTGGGGTGGTGGGATGACTGCAATGTGTTTGCGAAGGGAAAGTGGGACTCCTACACTTCATCGGA
>NW_006776804.1:0-965 GCF_000442215.2 Lipotes vexillifer
GGAGCAAGGAGTAGGTCTTGTCTATTACGTATTTTGCTTCTGGAACGGTATCTGTGCTGATTTGAATCTCTGGGTTTATGCAGCACCCTCACTCAGCTTTCCCCTCACGCAAGTATAAGTTTGTTTTCTAAATGAGAGACTCTCTTCTGTTTTGTAATTCCTTCCATGTGTAGAAAAGTTTACAATCCGTGTATTAGTGATACCGTATGATGTTACTTTTTCCGTGTGACTTATTTCACTTGGAATCATCGTACCTAAATCCAATCACTAAGATGCTATGGGCCAGATGACCTTCATTTCATTGCTGACTGATATTCCATGGCACGTAAGTGCCGCAACTTGTCGATCCATTTTTTCCTTTCGTGGGTATTTAACTTGTACAGTGGACGAGGTTCCTGTAAAGAGGGCAGCCCCAAACTTTGGGGTGGCTCTGTCTTTTTGATTTCTGTTTCCCTAAGCCTAGTGCCCGAGGCTATGTACCTTGTTTTTTCGATGTCTCAGGAAATACCATACGTTTCTCCAGGGTGGCTGTTGGCAATTTACATCCCGCCCATCAGCATAACAACGCTCCCTGTTCTCCCTGGCCTGTCCTGCGTTTCTGGATTTTACACATTTTTCACATGGCCTTTTTGACCGGGGAGAAGTGAGGATTCATTGTAGTGCAGATTTCCGTTGCAAGCTTGCTTGGTTGGCCAAAAAGGGCGAATGCGTTTTTTCCTGAATATATTCAGGAAAAAACGCATAAGCCCTTTTTGGCCAAGGCCATACAGGTCGGCGTTCTGCCTATTTTCATAGGCTTTAAATGCAATTCCAAACCACCTCCTGAAATCGGTGTCCTGCAATTCTGCCTCACTTTCACGTTCTCTTCGCAGAGTTACTTCCATATATTTTTGGACGAAAGGTGTCATTTATAACTCTGCAGGTTTGTGAATTACAGTGTCCCTGAACTCCTTTTCTCCCCTCAC
>NW_006776805.1:0-216 GCF_000442215.2 Lipotes vexillifer
TTCCTGCTGTGTCCTCCCCCCTCAGAAAATCTGCGAGAGTGCGCCCACAACGCTGGATGACTCGCCTCAAGCTAACGTTCTGTTTTTCTCGGCCCAGAGGTGGTTAGGCCCCAGGTCCAAAGCAGCGTTTGTCAAAGCGGTGCTTTAAATCTCGGAAGCGTTTCTGCTGCCTTAGGACACGGGGTAGGGGTCTGCACTAGGGTCCAAGTTGTAAAC
>NW_006776807.1:0-242 GCF_000442215.2 Lipotes vexillifer
TATCAATTTACATTCACAACAATAGAGGAAGAGGGTTCCTTTCCTCCACACCTTTTCCAGCATTTCTTGTTTGTAGATATTCTGATGATGCACAGTCAAACTGGTGTGAGGTGATACCTAATTGTTCAGTTAACTTCGTTGAGCAAGAAGTAGATCTTATCTATTACATATTTACCTTATAGAATGGTATCTGTGCTGATTTCAATCTCTGGTTTTATGCAGCACCCCCACTCAGCTTTCCC
>NW_006776809.1:0-214 GCF_000442215.2 Lipotes vexillifer
ATTTTTTTTTTTTTTTTTTTTTTTTGTATAGAGGCAAGAATCTAGAGTTGCCTAATAAGCACCCCAATCTGATATTTAGGGTCGTTGTTTAATTTTACTCTTCTTCCCTTTGTAGAGTATTTACACACCAGAAGCTTAAATCTTTTAATTCTTTTATTTTTTATTTTTTTGCGGTACGCGGGCCTCTCACTGTTGTGGCCTCTCCCATTGCGGA
>NW_006776810.1:0-215 GCF_000442215.2 Lipotes vexillifer
GGGCTTCCCTGGTGGCGCAAGTAGTTGAGAGTCCACCTGCCGATGCAGGGGACGCTGGTTCGTGTCCCGGTCCGGGAAGATCCCACTTGCCGCGGAGCGGCCGGGCCCGTGAGCCATGGCCGCTGAACCTGCGTGTCCGGAGCCTGTGCTTCACAATGGGAGAGGCCACAGCAGTGAGAGGCCTGCATACCACAAAAAAAAAAAAAAAAAAAAAA
>NW_006776811.1:0-1594 GCF_000442215.2 Lipotes vexillifer
TGGGAGTTTGGGATTAGCAGATGCAAACTATTATACATGGGATGGATAAACAACAAGGTCCTACTGTATAGCACAGGGAACTATATCCAGGAACTGGATATTCAATATCCAGTGACAAATCATAATGGAAAAGAATATATATATGGATAACTGAGTCACTTTGTTGTACAGCAGAAATTACACACAACATTGTAAATCAACTATACTTCAATAAAATTAAAAAACAAATCTGTTTTTTTCTGATTCAGACAGCTAAAAAAGTAACTGTGTGATTTAACTGGAATATAGGGCTTGATTACAATTATAGTTAATGTTAAGAGCTGTGAATATATTACAGAAGTGAAAATGTAAAATGATAAGCAGTACATGTCAATCACCTTCCAACTACTCTTCTGGACCCCTTTCCCAGTCCAGTAGGTCTCCTCTCCAACCTTCCACTGCTGGCCACCACCATATGCCCTCTGGATGTCTAAGTCTCGCTAACCCCTCATATTCATTCCTCACTCATCCTTCCTGCTCTCCTAACTAGAAAGCTCCCATTTTCCTATCCAAATTACTCTAAAACCTCAGAAATCCTATCATTTTTAACAGTCACTAGTTGCGGGCACTAAAGATGAGCCTCACTGATGAACCTATGAATTTCCACCAAAAAAAAAATCTATACAAGTTGTGTGTTTTTATACATGACCTTCATACATCAGTCCATAATTTATGTAGAGCAAAAGAAGTGAATTTGTATAAAAAAGGATAATAATGTTTCATTACAGAAAAACATAAACTTAATCTCCATAGCTTCCATGAGATTGTGATGCATTAAGAACCACAGTATTTCCTATCTGAATGAAATCTGTCCCATAAAATTGTGAATAACAAGTACAGCCACATTATTAATGTATTATTGTATTATAGAAAAAGAACCTTAAGCATAAACACTTGTGGGAGAGGCAGGGGACTCTGTCATTCCTCCTTCCTTCCTTTTCTTCCATGGTCAGTGCAGCACACATGTTACATTCTATCCTCTGTGAATGCATTCTGCAGTGTGTGACGCACAGGGCAAGAAGGCTAGCGGGAGCTAAAATGTAGTCTATATTTACTTACCACACTCTGCATCCTGGCACTGGGCTGGACAAAGAAGAAAGATGTCTTTTTATTAGTGCAAAGGACACCTTTCTTCACCAAGCTGGGACTGGCAGGGCTGTGCCTAACTAGAAAAAGTGTGTAGCGTTAGGGTCCCAGCAGGAAAAAGAAATGGTGTATTCATACTTTAATTGAAGATAATTTATTGAAGGGAGTATTTACAGAAGTATGTGCAACATGCAGAAAATCTACAAGAGATAGGGACACACTCAGGGCATAGACAACGGGAATTTATAACAATCCCTAACTATAAAAGGATGAGGTGAATGTCAGTAGATACTGGTAAAAGCAAAAGTGGTGGCAGACGGGCTGCCTGATAGAGGTTAGAACTACAAGTAGGACAATGTCAGAAGGGAGGGAGCTGGAATAATATAAATAGCCAGGCCCATTCTCCTTCCCACCTCCAATCTCTGGCAGGTGTGTCTCATTGCTGAGGCTACCTGCAAGCAGAGGGAAA
>NW_006776812.1:0-1661 GCF_000442215.2 Lipotes vexillifer
ACGCGGGCCTCTCACTGTTGTGGCCTCTCCCGTTGCGGAGCACAGGCTCCAGACACACAGGCTTAGCGGCCATGGCTCACGAGCCCAGCCGCTCCACGGCATGTGGGATCTTCCTGGACTAGGGCACAAACCTGTGTCCCCTGCATTGGCAGGCGGACTCTCAACCACTGCGCCATCAGGGAAGCCCTAGAAAACTTTTAAAATGTAGAAAATTGTAAAGAAGAAGATAAAAATTACACATAGTTCTTGTGATCAACAAAGAAATACCCTTAAAAAAAAAACAAATTATCACATTGGCGAAGGTTTTGCTTAAATTATAACCAGTGTTGTTTGCAAAGACCTAGTGAAACAGACAAGTTCTGTTTCTGTAGGTAGATGTATACATACAATTTTGAAGGAAAATTTTGTAGTAGGTGTAAAATACCTCTATCCTTTAATCCTGTAACTTCAATTCTAGGAATATGTTCCAAAGAGAAAATAATCAAGAGTTGTTGAAAATATCCAACAATTCTGTTATGGTTGAAAAATTACAGTTTTGCCATGGAATAGCATATTTTATAGACAGGTAAAATCATGTTTTTGAAAAATATTCAACGTCATCGGAAAAAAAAATGCAGACTACATAAACAGAGTAAGATCTTGGTTCTTTGAAAGTTTAGCTTTCTGTTAAAATTAATATAAATGAGATGACTTGAGTTTCAAATCCAGGTGATTAAAATGCTGATGTCAAGGAGGATGGGGGAAATAGTGGAGAGAAAGAGCAAGGCTTGGATTTAAACATCTTGAGTTTGACATACCAGTGGGATATCACAGTAGAGATGCCCAGTAGACAGCTAAAAATTAAGAACTGGAATACAGGCAGTTATTTGCCTAGAAGTGATACTGGCTAATTAAAACTAAGGGAGTAAGATTGCAAAGGGGTGAGTTTCAAGAAAGTTTTTCAAAGAAAGGGGCTAGGGACATAATCATGGTGAACGTCTATTTTTATTGAGTGTGTGGAAGATGAGTCAGATGAAGAGGCTTTGGAAAGGAGAGAGAACAGAATCATGGAAGCCAAATGAAGATAACCTTTCTATGAGAGGATATTTAAAGGCTAATGTTAGAAAAATATCCAGCTTTCTTTTTATTAAAAAGATTGCTTGGATTTCGATGTTCATTTTTGATTCTTTGCATATTCTTTCCTTCTCAGTTGGTGTACTTTCATTTCCTTTTTTTGTCATACTGCATTAGCTAGAACTTCGGTAGAGATTAAAAAGGAGTGGTGAAAAGGTGTTCCTGATCTTGATGGGAAAGCTTCAAGTTTCTCACCATAAAGTATGATACTAGCTGTAGGTTTTCTTTATTTTATATATAAATTTATTTTATTATTTTTAATTTTTGGCTGCGTTGGGTCTTCATTGCTGCATGCAGCCTTTCTCTAATTGTGGTGAGCAGGCACTACTCTTCATTGCAGTGCGATGGCTTCTCTTGTGGCGGAGCACGGGCTCTAAGCGCGCAGGCTTCAGTAGTTGTGGCACAAGGGCTCAGCAGTTGTGGCTCGTGGGCTCTAGAGTGCAGGCTCAGCAGTTGTGGCACACGAGCTTAGTTGCTCCGCAGCATATGGGATCTTCCCAGACCAGAGATCGAACCCGTGTCCCCTGCATTGGCAGGGGGGGGGTTTA
>NW_006776813.1:0-312 GCF_000442215.2 Lipotes vexillifer
TAAAAGAATGAAATTAGAACACTCCCTAACACCATACACAAAAATAAACTCATAATGAATTAAAGACCTAAATGTAAGGCTGGACACTATAAAACTCTCAGAGGAAAACATAGGCAGAACACTCTTTGACATAAATCAAAGCAAGATCTTTTTTGACCACCTCCTAGAGTAATGAAAATAAAAATAAACAAATGGGACCCAATTAAACTTAAAAGCTTTGGAACAGCAAAGGAAATCATAAACAAAATGAAAAGACAACCCTCAGAATGAGAGAAAATATTTGCAAGTGAAGCAACTGACAAAGGATTAATC
>NW_006776814.1:0-943 GCF_000442215.2 Lipotes vexillifer
AAAAAAAAAAAAGGACTTTCAATATGGTGTCTGCAAGAGATTCCCTAAGGGCTAAAGACACACACAGACTGAAAGTGACAGGATGGGAAAAAAGATATTTTATGCAAATGGAAAAGAAAAGAAAATGAGAGTAGCAATACTTATATCAGACAAAACAGACTTTGAAACAAAGGCCAAAACAAAAGACAAATAAGAGCAACATATAATGATAAAGGGATCGATACAAGAAGAGGATATTACACTCCTTAACATACACAGGAGCACATAAATATATAAAGCAAATACTAACAGACATAAAGGGAGATATCAACAATAATACAATAATAGTAGGAGAGTTTAATACCACACTGATAGCAATGGACAAATTAACAAGACAGAAAATCAATAAGGCAACAGTGGTCTTAAATGACAATATACCAGTTGGACATAATTGATATCTACAGGACATTACATCCAAATCCAGCAGAATACACATTCTTTTCCAGTGCATGTGTAACGTCCTCCAGGATAGATCACATACAAGGTCACAAAAGAAGCCTCAACAAATTTAAGAGAAAATAAATTATATCAAGCGTTTTCCTGACTATGATGTTATGAAACTAGAAATCAACAACAAAAAGAAAACTGTGAAAAGAGCAAATATGTGGAGACTAAACAATATGCTACTAAGAAAAACAATGGGTCAACAATGAATTCAAAGAGGGAATCAGAAAATACCTTGAGGCAAATGAAAATGGAAACACAAGTTTCCAAAATGTATGAGAACCAGCCAATGAAGTTCTAGTTCATAGTAATACAGGCCTTCCTCAAGAAACAAGAAAAATCTGAAATAAACAACCTAACCCACCACCTAAAATGATTAGAGAAAGAAGAACAAACAAAACCCGAAGACAGCAAAAGGAAGGAAATAATAAAAATCAGAGAGGAATAAATAAAATAAAGA
>NW_006776816.1:0-5871 GCF_000442215.2 Lipotes vexillifer
GTAGTGTATATATGTCCATGCCACTCTCTCACTTTGTCCCAGCTTACCCTTCCCCCTCCCCAGGTCCTCAAGTCCATTCTCTACGTCTGTGTCTTTATATAAGTGGGGTTTTGCTACCAAAAGAAATAACACGTTTTTTCATATTACTTTAGAGTTGTTCCAGGGTCACAAAATATTGCCAACACTTATCACACTTTTTAAATTATGGTAGTTATTAGACCCACTGCTATTAACACATCATTGAATGTGTTAATAAAGAAGCACGTATGTCATTACATCTCAAATTTTTTAATTGCTATGCTCCCCCCTAAAAGAATGCTTCCTAATTTTGGTGGTGGTTCCCAGATTGCCTGTTCCGCCTTCATTCTACCTCATGGGAAGCTCAACTGCAGAAAGATCTAGCCTCAAGCATAGAGTCCATGTCAGTTCAGAAACAGACTGACACAACCTTTGAGGAAACTCATGCAAACTACCAATCCTAAGCAAACAGTCCATTACTTATAAATATGACTGGACAATCAAAAATCACCAGATATTTCAGGAAATATAATAGCATAAACTAGAAAGAATGAGATGAACTAAATAGAAGTAATCCAGAAGAATTAAACATAGTGCAAAAAATAGAAAGGAACTTTAAATAAAGTAATTATGATAGTCAGAGAGATGTAAAAAGATATTTTTAATACTGTGATTTATAGTGAGAAACATATACTTGGGCTTCATCCCTGTTTCTGGCACAGAGCTCCTAAAAGCCCTGAAATGTTTAAGTGATGAGTGGTAGAGGAGTTTTTTGTCATGCTAATGAGGTGACTTTTAGAAAGCCCTTGGATCAGCTAAGGATGCGGGCTGGTCACCAGAGGAACCAAACCTGTGATGAGAGGGTTGAAACTTTCATCCCATCCCCCTGAGCTCCTGGGAGGGGAGAGGGGCTGGAGATAGAGTTCAATTACCAATGGTTGATGATTTAATCAATCGTGCTTATGTAAGGGGGCCTCCATAAAAACCCAGGAGTATGGGGTTCAGAGAGCTTCCGGGCTGGGGATGTGGGGAGAATGGCGTACCTGGAGAGGGCATGAAGCTCCGTACCCTTTCCCTATACCTTGCCCTGTGTGTCTTTTCCATCTGGTTGTTCATGAGTTATATCCTTTTATAATAAACTGGTGATCTAATGAGTTAAATGTTTTTCTGAGTTCTGTGAGCCACTCTAGCAAATTAATAGCACCCAAGGAAGGGGTCGTGGGAAGCTCTGATAGACAGCCAGTAGGTAGAAGTAAAGGTAACAACCTGGGCCTGTGACGAGCATCTGAAGTTATGGGGGTGGAACCTTGTAGGACTGAACCCTTAAACTGTGAAATCTGATGCTAATCTCCAGGTAGACAGTATCAGAATTGAACTGAATTCTCGGACAACAGAAGGGTGCAACTGCTTGGTGCTGTAGGGGAAACACCCTACCTCCTCCACATCGGAATTGGTACCAGAACAAATTTAATATTATATCCATAAACTATGAAAACTAGTCAGAAAGCAAAAATAGTTCTTGGATGTTAAAATCATACTTGCCAAAATAAAAAAAGTAGATCAAACAACCCTCTTCTGTGCTGGTACTGAGTAACAAAATAGGTAAGGCTGAAGATCAATTTAGAATTTTAGAAGACAAAGTTCAAGAAATCTCCAAGAATTTAAAGCTAAGAGACAATGAGATCAAAAGTATGAGAAAAAAGTAAAGAAATACAGAGGATAGAGCAAAAGATCCAAATTTCATCTAACAGAAGTTCCACAAGGAGAGGAAAGACAGGATAAGGGGAATATTTCCCACAGTTAATAGACTTAAATCTTCAGACTGAAAGGATTCATCCACCGCAAAAGCAAAATAATGAAAAGTAACACGCCAGAACACACCTCAGTATGATGTCTGAAAAGTAAAGATAAAGAATCCTTGTAAAATTTTCCAGGGAGGAGGTAGCGGGTGGGGCACTGGGACCAGGTTATATATAAAGAATTGAGCTTCTATATGTCTTCCAAGTAAATCTCAAGGTCTCTTTCGTTAGAAGCTACACAGTGTAATTACTCAATGGTAATAACCACAAATTTACAGAGAGAAACTGGAAATCCCATATAGATCCTGATAGTGGATAATGAATTACAAGAAATGGCTGGAATCTGGGTATCTATTTTTAAGAATCCCACAAAAAAAGCACACATACCTTGAAAATAATGCAGATTTCTTTAAATAACTAAGGTTCCTTGTTAGTCAATTACTGAACTGTACTGTAATGCAGTTATGTCTCAGGGGCAACAGAAGTATGTGGGACTACGCAGTCCCTGACTGCTATGCTAGTTGAATTCCAATGTCTGCTTTCCATCATTTCTCCCCTATTTTCCCTTGTATTGAGGTTATCAGTTGTCATTTCTTACAACTCTCACTGTATTTATTTTGTGAATTACCACCCCTCCACCTTTTCTAATCTGATCCTTCTAATCTCGTCTAGTCTAGAAAAAACAGATAATCATGTCTGTTAAAATTGCGTCTGAAAGTAAAAAGGCACTGAGTAAAGTCCTTCCTTTAAGAAGGACACGTTTTAGGGTATGTGTTAAGATTGCTTAAAGATCTTTACGGTTTAATTTTGTAGCATCTGGAAATATTACAAAGTGCTGACAGTTAACGAATTCTGAAAAAATCAGGTTTTATATTGTGTTTTCTGTAAGGCTCTTTCTATCAGATATTACTGAAGGCTTTTATAAAGCCTCTTTTCTTCTTTTGCATGTACTTTCTCTTAATTTTGTGACCTAGTCCTACTAAATTTATAAGATTAGCAAATCTCCACCTGTCCTGGAAGAGACGTGTTGCCAGCATATAGTTCATGGAGGTCTTGTGTTCAAGGTAGGATCTGAAAGACAAAGAGAGGAACTGGTTATTTCTTAAAGCTTAGTTGAAGGGGAAAATACAGAAATAAAAACATGAATCAAGCACAAAAGTGACAGGTTATTTATATACTGTTTCTAAAAATATATAGTCTCTAAAGTGACAAAGGAGGAGATAGTTGCTCAAATAATATTATAAAATACTAGAATAGCAGAAAATACAATAAATGAAAAGAATAAAGAGGACTTAAATTAGAAAATAAAAAGAAAGAAAAGTCAGGAATTCTTGGACTAATAAAAGCTGATATACTAAATTCAGAAAAAAAAACTGAAAGACAAAAATAAAACCACCACCAAAAATCACTTACAGCTAGAAAAGAGGTCAAATGAAGCTGGGAATGGGAGGTGCATAAAGGGCATGAAAATGTTGACAGATTGTTTCAATCATCTTATTTCTCAAAAGCTTTCAATGGCTCCTTGATGCCAACTGCAGGAGGCATATACTTTCTCTTACAAGATTTCAAAGGTTGGGTCATCTATGCCATCAATTCATTCACCCTTTCTCCACACAGAGACTAAACATGGGTCCTAAAGTACAGTCAGACAAGTCTCCTTATAAGCCTCTCACACCACACCTCCCACTGGTCCTTTTGCCTCTGTCTGGACACCTTCTCTTCACACCCTCTCTACACCCTTCAAGAAGCAGCTCAAGTCCACTGTGCTGCATGAAGCCTTCCCTGATATGACTGCTCCAAGTCTACAGAGGTGCCCTTGTCCTGGCCTTCTACCTCTGCCTTCACTGTATGCCTAAGGGACGTGTCAAACGCTGTCTCATAGAGTAAAATTTCTCTTCTTGGAAAGCAGCATGATGCAGCGGGGAAAAGCAGGATCTGGAGTTAAAATACCTGAATCAAGTCCCACTGTGTGATCATGGATAAGTCACATTACTTTACTGAGCCTTATTTTCCTTATCATTAAAATGGGAATAACAATGATGTGTATAAAGTACATCATAATTACAAAGAGCTATATAAATATGAGCTATTTTTATTATATGTATAAGTAATGTCTCCATAATCAATACTGTTAACTCTCAAAGGACTGGGACCCCATCTAATATTTGTTACTCCAAAGCACCAAGCATAGTGCTAGTTACTTGTTGATATTCAATAAATATATATTAATTAAAAAGGCATATTTGTTAGCAGATAAATACATTTTTCCCACACTACATGAAAATAACTCAATTAGTTTAAAAGTCTTGGTGTTCTCTTCCACTTTTCTCAAAGGTCCCGGGAGAGGTGGAGTGATTTACCAGGTTGGTAATTTAGGAAAAATTCAACAAGCTTCTTCCTTCTTTCTCTGGGGAGATAATCTCTCCTTAGGAAGCACATATCCTCTGGTGCTCCTACAGGATCAGGTATTCCTGATGCACAGCTCAGTCTAACCTTGCCTAAAAATGGGTATGTAAATCTGTCCAATTCTGAGGGTCAACAGAAAGTGCATTAACTTGCAGACAGATATAACCAAGTCTCCCAACCTAGACTTTATCAATGTGGAGTATGGAAAGTGATATTTTGGCCTGCATCTATCTTAGTCTTTGTCTTCTCAACTGGTTCAAAACCAAACCAGTAAAGGAAGGTATCATTACTGGACTCCCTAAGAAACCCCAACATTATCTGCGATTGTTTCCTTAGAAAAAGGTACTCAAATTAGGGTCCTGCCTCTTGAAAACTTAAGAGGATTCCACTTTCATTAATTAAAAGATATGTTGTCTAGTAACTGCAAATATTCAACCTCTTCAAAAACATATCAAAAGATAAAAGTCTAATTTTGAAAAGCCAAGCAATATCTTTTTGTTGAATTCCTGGGTCTTTATAAGGTGTAACTAAACTACATGGATAGAATATTTTGCAAGGTAAAAAGATTTCTCTATGAACAGCTGGGCTTTCAAAACAAAACAGACAAGAACTAGTTCTTTCTTTTATTCCTCTAAGTTTTGGCTCTACTTAGAACCACTAATGTCCCAACCAGAAGCCAGTCACCAGAGGAAGAAAAATGTGTTCCCCATAATGAAGTACAATCTTACTAGTAATCAGAGAAATGCAAATCAAGACCAAAATAAGATATCATTTTACACTCAGTATTTTGACAAAAATTAAGAAGTTGACAGTACCACATGTTAGAGAAGATAGCGCTCAACGGGATCTCCTAGGCACTGCTAACAGGAGTATAAATTTATATAGTCACTTTGGAAAACAATTTAGCATTACCTTTTTTTTTTTAGCATTATCTTTTAAAGTTGAACATCCACATATCTTATGGCCCTAGATATATTCCATCCCTAGATATATACCTAGGAGACACATATAAGCATATTTAGAGCACAGCAGTCTTTAACAGCAGAAGACCAGAAAGAAGTCGAATACCATCAACAAGAGAATGGGAAATTTAACAGCAGTATAAACACACAGAAGAATAAAATAAACTGAAAAAGAATGAATTCTAGCTACATGTAACAAAATGAACCTTAGTAATATAATATTGAATGAAAAAGGAAGAATACATATTGTTTTTTAGAAAAAGTTCAAAAGCAATACAAACTTACCAACAGAATTCTGTTTCTACATATGAGATGATAACTGCTATAGGACCTGCCCTTTCACCATCAACAGCTAGAAAAGTGCACAAAATATATGAAACAACTGGCAGTGCAGGACTGTGATAACTGAAAGGGGGAAATAAATAAAGGGAGCCCTCTGATTGCTCCACCTTCCCACCTAGATGCAATTCCAGACAGTGCAGAAAGAGAAGGAATTCGAGTAGAACCCAAGAGTCTCTGTGTTGAGAAGACAGAGATCAAAGTTCTAGGAAGTGCTAAAATTTTCAAAGCTATGTCCTGGAGAGGAAGAAGCTATGCATAAGAAGAAATCAAAAAAGTCATCACAGGGGCTTCCCTGGTGGCGCAGTGGTTGAGAGTCCGCCTGCCAGTGCAGGGGACAGGGGTTC
>NW_006776818.1:0-333 GCF_000442215.2 Lipotes vexillifer
CGGCATGTGGGATCTTCCCGGACCGGGGCACGAACCCACGTCCCCTGCATCGGCAGGTGGACTGTCAACCACTGCGCCACCAGGGAAGCCCTGACTTCTGTTTTTAACAGAATAGACAGTTGAGGGCCAAAAGTGCAAGTGGGGAGACCAGTCTGGGGTCTCCTGCAGGAGTTCAGGTCAAAGATGATGGTGGCTGGCAGGGTAGGTGGTGAGATGTGGTCAGAGTGTGGACAGCACAACAGATGTTCTGAAAGACTGGATGTTGGATGTGAGGGAAAGATTGGGGTCAAGGACCATTCCAAGGTGTCTGGCCTGAGGATGCTAGCAAAGGAG
>NW_006776819.1:0-391 GCF_000442215.2 Lipotes vexillifer
CGCTCCCTGTTCTCCATGGCCTTTCCTGCCTTTCTGGATTTTACACTATTTTCTGATGTCCCTTTTGACAGGGGTGAAGTGCGACTTCATTATAGTGCAGATTTCCATTACAAGCTTGCTTCGTTGGCCAAAAAGTGCGTATGCATTTTTTCCTGAATATATTCAGGAAAAAACGCATACACCCGTTTTGGCCAAGGGCATCCTTGTCCGCGTTCTGTCTATTTTCATTGGTTTTACATGAAATTCCCAACCATCTCCTGAAAACGGTTTTCTGCAATTCTTCCGCACATTCAAGTCCTCGTCACAGCCTTACTTCAATATATTTTTGGACAAAGGCTGCCATTTATATCTCTGCAGGGTTGTGAATTACAGTGCCCCTGAGCTCCTTTTC
>NW_006776820.1:0-256 GCF_000442215.2 Lipotes vexillifer
ATACCTGACCAGTCCTCCTCAAAACTTTCAAGGTATCAAAACCCAGGGACGTCTGAGAAATGTCACAGCCCAGAGGAGACTGGGACAGAAAAGGATGTTAGGGGAAAACTAGGGAAATTCTAATAAAGTGTGGCTTTTAGTTAATAATAATGTATCCATCTCGGTTCCTTAATTGGATAAACATGTCGTACTAATGTACTAAAGTACTAACGTGTTGGAAATAGGGGTACTGGGTCGGGGGTCCACAGCACTCTGT
>NW_006776822.1:0-271 GCF_000442215.2 Lipotes vexillifer
ACTGAGGTGAGGAACGGCCAAAAAAATTCAAAAAAGGCAAAATTTTCAAGAACGTAGTATGAAGCGGTAAGTTTGACTCACTCTCTTGTTAAAAAAAGGGAAATGGATAGAAGCTCAACCTCAGGAATGATCAGACTCATGCAAATGTAATCTGCAAAAAGGTTTCAACGCACACCAGTCGACCGACCATCAGCAAAAAGTCCACAAAGAATAAATGCTGATGTGGTCTGAGAGAACTGTGTACCCTCTAGCTGCCGGGGGGATGTAAACT
>NW_006776823.1:0-381 GCF_000442215.2 Lipotes vexillifer
GAGGCCCGCATAACGCAAGGAAAAAAAAAAAAAAAAAAAATCTACAAACAATAGATGCTGGAGAGGACATGGAGAAAAGGGAACCCTCTTGCACTGTTGGTGGGAATGTAAATTGACACAGCCACCATGGAGAACAGTATGGAGGTTCCTTAAAAAACTACAAATAGAACTACCATATAACTCAGCAATCCCACTACTGGGCATATACCTTGAGAAAACCATAATTCGAAAAGAGACATGTACCCCAATGTTCATTGCAGCACTATTGACAATAGCCAGGACATGGAAGCAACTTAAGTGTCCATCCACAGATGAATAGATAAAGAAGATGTGGCACATATATTCAATGGAATATTACTCAGCTGTTAAAAATGAAATGAA
>NW_006776824.1:0-232 GCF_000442215.2 Lipotes vexillifer
TTCTGATCTGATTTTTATGATTTCTTTCCTTCTGCTAACTTTGGGGTTTTTTTGTTCTTCTTTAATTGCTTTAGGTGCAAGGTTAGGTTGTTTATTCGAGATGTTTCCTGTTTATTAAGGTCGGATTGTATTGCTATAAACTTCCCTCTTAGAACTGCTTTTGCTGCAACCCATAGATTTTGGGTCGTCGTGTCTCCATTGTCATTTGTTTCTAGGTATTTTTTAATTTCCT
>NW_006776825.1:0-378 GCF_000442215.2 Lipotes vexillifer
TATATATATATATATATAATTTACTGGGTGGTGGACCCTGTAAGAACCCTCTGTCCAGAACCCTGTGGGCCCATCTGTAAGTACCCCCACACCCCTGTAACAACCCCCAACACCTTTTGTTCCCAACTTTTCACATGTCACCTTACTCTCTGAATATCAATTTTCCTCCAGAAAATGCACCAATCTTTAACTTTGGAGGGTTCATAACAATAAAACATTGAGTCAACATTTACTGAACACTTGTTGGGCACCAATGTCTCTTTTAAACATCTTATAGGGCTTCCCTGGTGGCGCAGTGGTTGAGAATCTGCCTGCTAATGCAGGGGACATAGGTTCGAGCCCTGGTCTGGGAAGATCCCACATGCCGCGGAGCAACTA
>NW_006776826.1:0-4438 GCF_000442215.2 Lipotes vexillifer
TTTTTTTTTTTTTTTTTTTTTTTTTTTGCTGTACGCGGGCCTCTCCCTGCTGTGGCCTCTCCCGTTGCGGAAAACAGGCTCCGGACGCGCAGGCTCAGCGGCCATGGCTCATGGGCCCAGCCGCTCCGTGGGATCCTCCTGGACCGGGGCACGAACCCACGTCCCCCGCATCGGCAGGCGGCCTCTCAACCACTGCGCCACCGGGGAAGCCCGCCTCTTCTTTCTGAACAGGCTCCATATTTTCATTCTGCGCTGGGCCCTGCAGGTTATGCTGCCAGTTCTGCTGAGCACAGTACCTAACACATCCCAGCACAATGAAAGTTAGCTGTTATAATAATTATTATCGTACATAGGTTCCACGTGGTGTCATGCGTCTGACAGGCCTTTTCCCATCCTGACCTGTAAAGGTTAAGGGGCATGTCTGTTCAGGGTCCCTCGGGGCCTCATACAGCCGCCTCCCACTAACATGGATGCCCGCAGTTACAGAAGACAGCATCCATCACGGAGATGACTTTTCTCATTGATTCTGACAGGTTAAACCACCACTTTCTGTCAAATAGCCAAGCACTAAAGCCTTCTTGAATCTCTACAGGGGAAATGGAGGGGGGGGGCAGTCTGTCTACCTGGTTCTAGAGAGATCCACCACTCAGGAGTCCTTTAAAAGGAAACTGGGCTCCAAGTGAAGCCCTGTGG
Organism: Lipotes vexillifer; assembly: GCF_000442215.2. NCBI lineage: Eukaryota > Metazoa > Chordata > Mammalia > Artiodactyla > Lipotidae > Lipotes > Lipotes vexillifer. The sequence goes on from NW_006776826.1 coordinate 694, forward strand.
ATGCTAAGTGGTGTCAGAGCTGGTGCACAGGATGAAGCTCAGCTGCACTCTGCTCCTTGGCCCTGACCATCATTCAGCCTCAGTTCCTTATTAGAAACGGTGACAGCAAATGTGCTATTAGAGCAGGATTTCTGACTTCATTGGAAAACCAGAGGTGTAATCCCTAGAGGTCTTGTTTTTTCCCTAACCCCTGTCACGAACTGTGTGTGTATGTAAAATACCAGGTCACAAATGACAAAACATTTCTGAAATTAAAATGTTGGTCCCTTAGGGTGTGTTCTTCTATGTTTTCTGATTTTTTAAAAAATATTTATTTATTTATTCTGGCTGCACCGGGTCTTAGTTGTGGCATTTGGACTTCTTAGTTGCGGCATGCATGCAGGATCTAGGTCCCTGACCAGGGATCAAACCCGGCCCCCCTGCATTAGGAGCTCGGAGTCTTACCCACTGGACCACCAGGGAAGTCCCTGTCTTCTGCTTTTTTAAAAATTCGGTTTATGTCACTCTTCCAATGTAAACATTCCCTTTAAAAGCTATAAGTCTTTAGATGTTCTTCAATATTTATTTATATGAGAGTTTCAGTTAAATTTCTTAGTGGCTATTTTATTTCGATTTAGTCTCCTTTGCAAATCCTGTAATAGTACAGCTGCCATTTTTCTAAACATTCATGGTAAGAAGAGTATTTGCTGAAAATATCAAGGGTTTTAGAGACAGGCAGAGCTGATTGAAATCCAAGCTTTTCCACGGATTAGGAACTTGATTAATGTGTCAGGAAAGTAGAGATAATGACACCTGCTTGTAGCAGGGAGGGTGAGGGTCAGCTGCAAGGGAGCAAGCGCCCCCAACAGTGGCTTAAGTAGAGAGAGAACCTTTTCTCTCTCAGGTAAAATGCCAGGTAGGTGGCTAAGGCAGGTGTGGCACTCCATGGTGATTGGGACACAGACTCCTTCTACCAGCTTCTCTGCCGAGCGTCACCAAGTGGGCCCCATGGGTCCAAGCTGGCTGCTTCAGCTCCTGTGTTCTCCTCTGCAAGTTGGCTAGAAGCAAAGAGTAAAAAGGCCAGTTTCTAGAAGCTCCTCTAGATGTAAGAGGAGCTGAGCTGGGAATTCCCTGGTGGTCCAGTGGTTAAGACTCCGCACTTTCACTGCCAAGGGTGCGGGTTCAGTCCCTGGTTGGCGAACTAAGATCCCACATGCTGCGTGGTGCGGCAAAAAAAAAGAAGAAAGAAAAGAAAAAGAGGAGCTGAGCGATGTAGTTTCACAGCCTTGTGTCCAGCAAAAAATCAGGGATTCTGTTGCTAGAAAAGAAAAGGGGTGGGGCAGGGTGGGAGGGATAAATTAGGAGCTTGGGATTAACAGATACACACTACTCTATATAAAATAAACAACAGGGCCTACTGTATAGCACAGGGAACTATATTCAACATCTTGTGATAACCTATAATGGAAAAGAATCTGAAAATATATATATAAATATGTATAACTGAACACTTTGCTGTACAACTGAAACTAACACAATGCTAAGTCAACTATACTCTAATAAGATGTTTTTTTTGAAAAAAGAAAAAGAAAAGGAACACATAAGTTGGGAAGAACTCCTTTAGATTATATCTGTAAAATACTGCTGTGGAGCTATACAAAGATAGTCACACACAGAACAGTAATCTTTATTATTATCACTATATGTATTTCTGCTGCCCTTGAACATATAATGAAATTCTGACAAGAAGTCAGCTGTCATTCTTACTTCTGTTCCTTTGGACATACCATGTCACTGCTTTTAGATTTTCTCTTTTACACTAGTTTTATGTGTCTTTATTATGATGGGCCTCCATGTTTCAGCAGCGCCCTGATTCCCCCATATGTGAGATTTTTAGTTTCTTTTGCTTGGGGTTCGTTGTGCTTCTTGGGTCTCTGGGATCACTTTTCATCAAATTCAGAAAATTTTTGGCCATTATTTCTTTGTCCCTTCTTCTCTTCTCTCTGCTTAAGGGCTCCACTTCCATGTATATTAGATCATTTGAAGCTTTTCCCACTTACTGATGTTCTGTTCATTTTTTAAAGAATTTTTACTCTTTGTGTTTTATTTTGGATTGTTTCTACTGATGTCTTCAAGTTCACTAATCTTTTCTCCTGTAGTATCTGATCTTCCAGCACGTTTTTTATCTCAGATGTTGTAGTTTTCATCTCTCCACATTTGATTTCAGTCTTTTTTATTTCTCTTATGTCTCTCCCTAACATGCTGTTGTTTTCCTCAACCTTCTTGAACATATAGAATTCTGTTGTAGTAACCGTTTTAACGTGCTTGTTTTCTACATCCATGTTGTCATGGCTGGTGATTTTCCCTCACTATTGGCCATTTTATCCTGTTTTTCATATGCCTGGTAATTCTTTATTACATGCTAAACATTGTGGATTTTACCTTGTTGTTGCTGGATGGTCTTTTTTTTTTTTTAATTTTCTTTATCTTTGTTCTGAGACACAGGTAAGTCGCTTGGGAACAGTTTGATCCTCCTGAGGCTTTATCAGATAGGATCAGAGCAGCTGTTAGCCTCAGGCTGATTTTTCTCCACTTCTGAGGTAATCTCTGGGTTCTCCACCTGATTCCCCTTATGTTACGATGTTTTTCTCGCTGGCTGGCAGGAACACCACCTATTCCTGGGCTTCTGTGGTCTTGGATTCTTCTGTCTGCTCCTTTCAGGTAGTTCTTTCCCTGGCATCAGGCAGTTGTCTCACCTGCATGCGCTGGTCAGTGAGGTCAGCAAGGGGACTCTGCAGATCCCTGAAGGTCTGGCTCTGAGGAGCAATCTCCTACCCAGCGGTCTGTGTCGAAACTCTGTCTTGTCTTCTCTGGACTTTCAACTCTACATCCTCAACTTAGAGAGACTTTTGAATTCTCAAGTTCCCAGTTACAGCAGTACTCACAGCAGGCTCTCCGCATATCCGACGCCCTCTGGACACCTGCACACCAGCCTCAGCTTGCCTGCATCCTGGAGACTGCTTCCCAGAGCCCTCCTGACATGACAGCAGGCACTCTGGGCTTCCAGCTCGCAGCAGCCCCCTGGTTCCCCGTGCGTGCACCCCCTCTGTGTCCACCTGTCATTCACCCACCAGCGGTGGCTTGCCATGCCCTGCAGGGTTTCTTCTTCTTGTCTGGAGACTGTGACCACACCTGGCCCAAGCAATCCTGGAACTTCTCAGCCATCCAGTGGGCTACAACCATACCTTCTTCAACGAGGTCTGAAGCCCCCTTCCAAGTAGGTCCTTTAGGGCATCTTTTAGAGCTTTCTTCCCATCTTAACAGTTTCCTCTCCTATCATGGCCTAATAAGCCTTTACATTAAACCTTCCCTGCTGAAGTTATTGTGTGCTTTCTGTCTCCTGGTTGTCCCTAGATTGATAGAGACACTAATTCTTCTCATAAGTCGGTCTTGAACCTGGCATCATTGCTGAATCTCTCATTAGTTCCAGTATCTTGTTGATTTTGTTGGCTTTTTAATAGAGGTGATTATGTCATTTCAAATAGTGACAGTTTTGATACTCCTCTTCCTCTTCTTGTACCTTTTCCATCCAGCTCCGCTCCTGTGGTGTTGGCCAGCTGGGACACTTGTCATGTTCCCCTTCTTAAAAGAATGCATCTAGGGCTTCCCTGGTGGCGCAGTGGTTGAGAGTCCGCCTGCCAACGCAGGGGGCATGGGTTCGAGCCCTGGTCCGGGAAGATCCCACATGCCGCGGAGCAACTAAGCC
>NW_006776827.1:0-683 GCF_000442215.2 Lipotes vexillifer
TGTAAAGCTGGTTTGGTGGTGCTGAATTCTCTTAGCTTTTGCTTGTCTATAAAGCTTTAATTTTTCCGTCAAATCTGAATGAGGGGATTCCCTGTTGGTGCAGTGGTTAGGAATCCACCTGCCAATCCAGGGGATATGGGTTCTAGCCCTGCTCTGGGAATATCCCACATGCCATGGAGCAACTAAGCCCGTGCCCAACAACTACTGAGCCTGCAGTCTAAAGCCTGTGATCCACAGCTACTGATGCCTGCACACCTAGATCCTGTGCTCCACAGCAAGAGAAACCACTGCAATGAGTAGCCCCCACTCGCCACAACTAGAGAAATCCCAGGAGCAGCAACGAAGATCCAACACAGTGAAAAGTAAAAATAAATAAAAAATAAATAAATTTGTAAAAAAAAAAAAAAAATACCTGAATGAGATCCTTGATGGGTAGAGTAATCTTGGTTATAGTTTTTTTCTCCTTCATCACGTTAAATATGTCCTGCTACTCCCTTCTGGCTTGCAAAGTTTCTGCTGAATGACCAGCTGTTAACCTTATGGGTGTTCCCTTATGTGTTATTTGTTGTTTTTCCCTTGCTGCTTTTAATATTAGTTCTTTGTATTTAATTTTTGATAGCTTGATTATTATGTGTCTTGGCATGTTTCTCCTTGGATTTATCCTGTATGGGACTCTCTGTGCT
>NW_006776828.1:0-1267 GCF_000442215.2 Lipotes vexillifer
CATCTTTATTGAAGTATAATTGCTTTACAATGGTATGTTAGTTTCAGCTTCACAACAAAATGACCCATATTATTTCTGCCTCTTAGGAACAGGGACTGTGTCTTATGCATCTTTGCTGCCCTGGAGCCTTGAATGCCTTCTGAACAATAGAAACTTATAAATCAACTGAAATAATGCACATAATTTCTTTGTCCCCCATTTTGCATGTGGCAACACCTGCAAAATTGGATAGGACTGTCTGACCTTGATAAAAAAAATTAGGTCTGTTGGGAATAGCCGAAGTCCTCTTCGCCTTCTCTGGCTCCTTGCACCTTATGCCCAGTGCGTGAGGAAGTCCCACCAACCGCAGTAGCTTCCTAACTTACTTGGTTTTCTGGTTTCTACTTTTGCTCCCTACCTTGCCATGTATTCTTCACGCAGCAACTAGAATTAGATTTTTTCAAACATAAAACATATCATGTTCCTCCTTTGTCTAAATCTCCCCACTCTACCCCCCACAAAAAAAAAGAATCTTCCTGTCTCACTTCCAATGAAATATAAGTGCTGCCAGCTCAGAGGCCCCTGCCCACTTCTCTGCCCTCCTCCTCTGCTTGGCCTTCTCTCATTTTCTGTTTCTTAAACCTGTCAAGCGGTTTCTAACCTTAGATATTTGTACCTGCTGTTCCCTTTGCAGAGAACACTCTTCCTTTGGAAGAATGGGTGTTCCCTTCTTATCAGTCACTACTCCCCCCAACATTTCCCTGACTCCCCTCTCCCAGTCACTCTCTAGGACATGGTTGTTTTATTTTCATCTTGGCACTTATTGCTGTCCAAAATCACCGTGTTTATTTCTTTACTTGTCTTTTCTTTATCCCCTCTCCCAGAAAGGAAGGGTTTAGCAAGGAGGATCCTCTCTGTCTTGTTCAGCACTAGCTTCAGGTCCCAGAACAGGACCTGCTCCACAAGCAAAGCGTTCAGTAAATACGGCTTGAATGAGCCCATGGAGCCACCCACCAAAAGTTAAGTACGATACATGATATCAATGCAAGAAAAGAAGAGATGACTGGTGACTTTTTCTTTATGGCTGTGCTGCATGGCTTGTGGGATCTTAGTTCCCTGATCAGTGATCGAACCTGGGGCCCAGGCTGTGAGAGCGCCGAGTCCTAACCATTGGACTGCCAGGGAATTCCCTTTTTTGGGGGGAACTGGTGGCTTTAAAAAACAAGCTCTAGGGCTTCCCTGGTAGCACAGTGGTTGGGAGTCCGCCTGCCGATGCAGGGGACACGGG
>NW_006776829.1:0-1251 GCF_000442215.2 Lipotes vexillifer
AACCCGCATCCCCTGCATCGGCAGGCGGACTCTCAACCACTGCGCCACCAGGGAAGCCCCAGCTTCCTCTTTTAAAAAACCACTCACGTACTGAGGCAATCATAAATCCTAGTAGAAGTGATGGGTCGTGGAGGATCCTAGGAGGGCCTGTGATTTCTCTTCCAGAAGACCACAGCCCTAACTGCAAGTCAGGAGAGCTCCTTACGTGGGAAAAGAATGTTTGCAAAGAGAAGCTCAACGAAAATTTGTTGACACAACTGCTGATTGGCTAACAGCTGGAGATGACCTTGCAAAGACTGTGCTTGCAATCACTACAAGTGCTCAAGCAAAGGCTACTGTGCTCCCAGGTTTATAAAATGGGAATTCCTGCATAAGTAGGAGACTGGAAAACAGGGCTGCAGAGGATCTGTGTCTTAATTCGTTCAGGATGCTACAATAAAATACCACAGATTGGGTGGCTTATAAACAACAGAAATCTATGTCTCACAGTTCTGGAGGCTGGAGTCCCAAAACAGGGTCCCAGCAAGTTCCGACAAGGGTTCTCTTTCTGGTTCATCGCTGGCACCTGCTCCTTATGTCCTTAGGGCTTGGAGGAGGGAGGGAGCTCTGTGGGGACCCTTTCATAAGAACATGAATCCCATTCATGAGGTCTCTACCCTTATCACCTAAGCGCCTCCCAAAGGCTCCACCTTCAAATACCATCACATCGGGCATTCATATTTCAATGGACAAATTTTGGAAGAACACAGACATTCAGGCCATTCCTCTACCGTTCTTCCCTTCCTCCTGGCCCTTTCCCATGTCTTTTCACATCTTCCTCCATGTGGACAGGAAAGATATTTTCATCTCCAAGACTGAAGACTGATTAAATGCTTACTGGGATCATCCACTGAAACCAGTGTGGCCGAGACTGAGGCCCTGTGTCCTCTTTATCTTTCTGCCAACTTCACCTGGAGACCATCATTGTCTCTTTCAAGTGACTTTGGGCTCTGCGGGGGCTGAGTACATTACCCTATTCCCTGCCAGCTCCGCAGAGGGCCGGTGCTGTGCCTCCCTCCTGCCAATCACGCAGTTTGCCAGCAAAATCTCCAAGCTGGGAAAATGCACACACAGCAAAAGATCCGCTAGGAGGTTCAGAAGCCAGACACAGAATGGAGGCACAACTGTAATTTAGGACCACCAGCTCTGGGGCTTCCCTGGTGGCACAGTGCTTAAGAATCTGCCTGCCAATGCAGGGGACACGGGTTCGAG
>NW_006776830.1:0-320 GCF_000442215.2 Lipotes vexillifer
CCCCCATGGGCACTGTTCATCATGGGCACTATCACAGTGTGCACTCTCACTATGAGCACAGTCACCATGGGAAGTGTCACCCTGGGCACTGTCACAATGAGCCCTGTAACCATGGGTACTGTCACCATGGTTACTCTTACTATGGGCACTATCACCGTGAGAACTGTTACCATGTACACTGTCACCATAAGCACTCTCACCATGTGCACTGCCTCCATGATAACTGTCACGCTGTGCACTATCCACAGAGGCAATATCACCATGGGCAATGTCACCAGTGGTAATGTCACCGTGAGCACTGTCACCACGGGCACTATCTC
>NW_006776831.1:0-260 GCF_000442215.2 Lipotes vexillifer
CAAGAATAATTTTGGTCATCAGAGTTTGGTGTTGTATGTGTTTTCTTTCATTAACTTTGTCTTCATTCTTTGTTATTTTTTACTCCGACCTCTTCTTTCTCTTCTTCTATTTTGTACCTTCTTCAATTGAATGTTTAGTTCATATATTTTCTTTTTTTTTTTTTCGCGGTACGCGGGCCACTCACTGGTATGGCCTCTCCCATTGTGGAGCACAGGCTCTGGACGCGCAGGCTCAACGGCCATGGCTCACAGACCCAGCC
>NW_006776832.1:0-25718 GCF_000442215.2 Lipotes vexillifer
TCTGTTGTTTTTGGATGGAATGTCCTATAAATATCAATTAAGTCCATCTTGTTTAACGTATCACTTAAAGCTTGTGTTTCCTTTTTTTATTTTCATTTTGGATGATCTGTCCATTGGTGAAAGTGGGGTGTTAAAGTCCCCTACTATGATTGTGTTACTGTCGATTTCCCCTTTTATGGCTGTTAGCATTTACCTTATGTATTGAAGTGCTCCTGTGTTGGGTGCATAAAAATTTACATTGTTATATCTTCTTCTTGGATTGATCCCTTGATCATTATGTAGTGTCCTTCTTTGTCTCTTGTAATAGTCTTTATTTTAAAGTCCATTTTGTCTGATATGAGAATTGCTACTCCAGCTTTCTTTTCATTTCCATTTGCATGAAATATCTTTTTCCACCCCCTCACTTTCAGTCTGTGTGTGTCCCTAGGTTTGAAGTGGGTCTCTTGTAGACAGCATGTTTACTGGTCTTGTTTTTGTATCCATTCAGCCAGTCTGTATCTTTTGGTTGGGGCATTTAATCCATTTACATTTAAGGTAGTTATCGATGTGTGTGTTTCTATTACCATTTTCTTAATTGTTTTGGATTTGTTATTGTAGGTCTTTTCCTTCTCTTGTGTTTCCTACCTAGAGAAGTTCCTTTAGCATTTGTTATAAAGCTGGTTTGGTGGTGCTGAATTCTGTTAACTTTTGCTTGCCTGTAAAGGTTTAAATTTCTCCATTGAATCTGAATGAGATCATTGCTGGGTAGAGTAATCTTGGTTGTAGATTTTTCCATTTCATCACTTTAAATATGTCCTTTCACTCCCTTCTGGCTTGCAGAGTTTCTGCTGAAGGATCAGCTGTTAACTTTATGGGGATTCCCTTGTATGTTATTTGTCGCTTTTCCCTTGCTGCTTTTCATATTTTTGCTTTGTATTGAACTTTTCATAGTTTGATTAATACATGTCTTGGCATGTTTCTCCTTGGATTTATCCTGTATGGGACTCTCTGCACTTCCTGGACTTGATTGACTCTTTCCTTTTCCATATTAGGGAAGTTTTCAACTATAATTTATTTCTTTTAACGTCTTTGTTGGAGTATAATTGCTTTACCATGGCGTGTTAGTTTCTGCTTTATAACAAAGTGAATCAGTTATACATATACATATGTTCCCATATCTCTTCCCTCTTGCATCTCCCTCCCTCCCACCCTCCCTATCCCACCCCTATAATTTCAGATATTTTCTCAGTCCCTTTCTTTTTCTCTTCTTCTTCTGGGACCCCTATAATTCAAATGTTGGTGCGTTTAATGTTGTCCCAGTGGTCTCTGAGACTGTCCTCAGTTCTTTTTGTTCTTTTTTCTTTATTCTGCTCTGTGGTGATTATTTCCACTATTTTATCTTCCAGGTCACTTATCCATTCTTCTGCCTCCGTTATTCTGCTATTGATTCATTATAGAGAATTTTAAATTTCATTTATTGTGTAGTTCATCACTGTTTGTTTGCTCTTTAGTTCTTCTAGGCCCTTATTAAACGTTTCTTGTATTTTCTCCATTCTGTTTCCAGGATTTTGGATCATCTTTACTCTCATTACTCTGAATTCTTTTTCAGGTAGACTGCCTGTATCCTCTTCATTTGTTTGGTCTGGTGGGTTTTTGCATTGCTCTTTCATCAGCTGTGTTTTTCTCTGTCTTCTCATTTTGCTTAACTTACTGTGTTTGAGGTCTCCTTTTCACAGGCTGCAGGTTCATATTTCCCATTGTTTTTGGTGTCTGCCCCTAGTGACTAAGGTTGGTTCAGTGGCTTGTGTAGGCTTCCTGGTGGAGGGGACTGGTGCCTGTGTTCTGGTGGATGAGGCTGGATCTTTTCTTTCTGTTTGGCAGGACCACGTCTGGTGGTGTGTTTTGGGGTGTGTGTGACTTTATGATTTTAGGCAGCCTCTCTGCTAATGGTTGGGGTTGTGTTCCTGTCTTGCTAGTTGTTTGGCATAGGGTGTCCAGCACTGTAGCTTGCTGGTCGTTGAGTGGAGCTGGGTCTTAATGTTGAGTTGGAGATCTCTGGGAGCCCTTTCGCCGTTTGATATTGCGTGGAGCCAGGAGGTCTCTGCTTGTCCAATGTCCTGTACTCAGCTCTCCCACCTCAGAGGCACAGGCCTGAAACCCGGCCGGAGCACCAAGACCCTGTCAGACACATGGCTCAGAAGAAAAGGGAGGAAAAAAGAAAGAAAAAAGAAACAAATAAAATAAAGTTATTAAAATAAATTTTTTTATTTGAAAGTAATTAAAAAAAAAGAATGAAAGAAAGAAGAGAGCAGCCAAACCCGAAAACAAATCCACCAATGATAACAAGCGCTACAAACTATACTAAAAGAAAAAAGAAAAAAAAAAAAAACGGACAGACAGAACCCTAAGACAAATGGTAAAAGCAACGCTATACAGACAAAATCTCACAAAGAAGCATACACATACACACTCGCAAAAAGAGAAAAAGGAAAAAATATATATATATATATTAATTAAAAGAAAGGAAAAGGAAGAGAGCAACCAAATCAGTGAACAAATCTACCAATGATAATAAAGTCTAAATACTAAACTAAGATAAACATAAAACCAGAAACAAGTTAGATGCAGAAAGGAAACCCCAAGTCTACAGTTGCTCCCAAAGTCCACTGCCTCAATTTTGGGATGATTCGTTGTCTATTCATGTATTCCAGAGATGCAGGTACATCAAGATGATTGTGGAGATTTAGTCTGCTGCTCCTGAGGCTCTTGGGAAGTCTGAGGTCTTCTGCCAGTGTTCAGTAGGTGTTCTGTAGGATTTGTTCCACATGTAGATGTATTTCCAATGCATTTGTGGGGAGGAAGGTGATCTCCATGTCTTACTCCTCCACCATCTTGAAGGACCACCAGGAGCTTTATTATTGAATGTTATCTTTTAAAACAATCTTCCAACTCTTCATTTGTACTAATATTTTATTTATAACATAAATAAATATAGGTCAATCAATAGATTCGTTAATAGAACAGAATACATTTGGAAGTTTTTACACCTTTTAAGATGGTTATTAAACCTGGCCTCCAGTGATTGCTTTCAATAATAGATTTTTTTTTCTAAGAACTAAATAAGGGGGAATGTTTCATCACATCAGCATTTTTTATTGCAAAATAATTAGTTGAGGACATACTATTTGCACATAATGTATGTGGACAAGATTGGGCAATGTGATGTAAAGATAATGAAATTAGGTGCATTCAGGCCTCGGTGAACAAGCGTATTCTAAGGGTATTGATGAATCAAATGATGACAATCCGAGAAAAGTTTGCAGTTGAAGTATCTCATCACTCTCTACCTACTTAAGCCTTTTGTTAATGACTTAGATTAAGATATAGAAGACTTTATGCATATGAAAGTAGTGAATGAAACAAAGCCGAGAAGGATAACTAATATGTCAAATAGCAAGGTTAGAAATAAAAGATCTGAAGACCACTACGAAAATGTTAGTTGTTTCTTTTTATCTTATCATAGGTGGAAAAAAGGGATGGAGACTTAGCAGATTGATATTTACAGTAAATGTTTAGTCTTTTTTTTTTTTTTTTTAACATCTTTATTGGGGTATAATTACTTTACAATGGTGTGTTAGTTTCTGCTTTATAACAGAGTGAGTCAGTTATACATATATATATGTTCCCATATCTCTTCCCTCTTTGTCTCCCTCCCTCCCACCCTCCCTATCCCACCCCTCCAGACAGCCACAAAGAACCGAGACGGTTATATGACACTTAAGAGCATCAGTAAGAGCACTTTGAACAACCAAAAGGAGTTGTCCAATTAAAATATTATCACTAAAATATATATATATTGAACAGAATAGGTTATTGTTGTTTTAATGCCTGCTGACCTGAATAGGAGAGAGCCTTTATTATTTTTCCTGCTTTGGCCTATAAAGCTATTAACTGGGGTTTTCCTCTTAGCAGTTAACAATAGCAAAGTGAAGACGGCATCTAAGCTGTGTTCAGCCCTGACTCTTTCTGGTCTTGTGGAAGTAAAAGAGGTATGTTTGTAGACGACCTTCTTTGCTGGGAATTTAAGCCTTGGGTGACTAAACCCAGTATCTCTTTTGTCAGACGATACAGAGAGAATCTGGGAGAAATAACAACCCTGAAGGTGAGGTGATCAGTGTCACTCAACTAGGAAACAAGTTGAGAAGGGCTCTGCATGGGAGAAACCAGATGCCTCGAAGGACGAAACCTCTGAAATCAATCTCCTCTGAAGAGACTCAGCTTGGGCCCATGTGGGTTGGGACATATTTTGGTCTCAGTACTAGTGGTGACCACTGAGGCATCTCTTAGTGGACACGAATCTTAGGCCTAAGTGAAGGGCAGTTGCCTGTATTTTCCTCAGCTTTTGGGTGGGAGGCTAGAATAGGTTGGAGGGGGAAATCCTTTTCTGACAATTCATTAGAAATATTAACATTAAATAGAGGTATTTATGGTTCTCCATTCTTCTCCAATGCTGAAATTTTCTTGTGTGAGAAGTGTTATACCACAATAGCTGTTATACCATTGATCTGTACATGACCTAGGGCCTCAGTTTCTTCACACCTACCCTTTCTTATTTTTCTCTTTAGTTAAAGTTCTTCCATCTTTTATTCCAAAATATGGGATGTTCATAAAAATTCAGTTAAGACTGAAGAATATAAAGTGACATCTCAGGCCTTGCTTACACTTTCCTCCCCAGCGGGAGCCACCAATACATTTTTTGGTGTGGCTGTTCGGACTTCTTTTTATGTATTTACAAGTGTGTTTTGTGTGTGTGTATACACATTTTTTAATGTAAATAAGGTCGTATGTATACAGTGTTCAGTCACTAGCTCTTTCCCCCACCTTTAGCTGTCTTTGACATTATCCATCTTAGTGTATTGACCCACTTTCTTACTAATTATGGAACGGCGTTCAGTGCTCTAGATGGACTGTGGTTTATGTAGCGGTTCCATAATTGTCGGACATAGAGGTAGCACCCCCAGCTTCTTCCCGACCTTTCCTGTCTGCTGCTTCTTCCCAAGGAACATAGAAAGCATTTCCCTCCCCCCGTGGTTCTCTTTCTCTACTGCGTATTTCATTTCTAGCATCTTTACTGTGGGCATGCTCCCCCGCCACAGGCTTCGATTCCATTCAACAGCCTCTTCAGCATGTCCGATTCATCTTGATAATCATAATCATTACAATCTCCACAATGCCTCGCACAGTGCCTTGTACCTAATAGACAGATATTTGATAAAACTCTCCAAGGGGCAGGCTCAACATAAACACGTAGACAGAAGTTACACTCCAGGGTCCTGATCAGTGAGAAACCGAACGTGTGGCACGAGGCAACGTCTGCGATCTCCTGCTGTCATGCGCTTATTCGCCATTGAGGATGATGTTGGCTGTGGGCTTGTCATATACGGCCTTTATTATATTGAGGAAAGTTCCCTCTACACCTACTTTCTGCAGGGTTTTTATCATAAATGGGTGTTGAATTTTGTCAAAAGCTTTCTCTGCATCTATTGAGATGATCATATGGTTTTTCTCCTTCAATTTGTTAATATGGTTAATCACATTGATAGATTTGCGTATATTGAAGAATCCTTGCATTCCTGGAATAAACCCCACTTGATCATGGTGTATGATCCTTTTAATGTGCTGTTGGATTCTGTTTGCTAGTATTTTGTTGAGGATTTTTGCATCTATGTTCATCAGTGATATTGGCCTGTAGTTTTCTTTCTTTGTGACATCCTTGTCTGGTTTTGGTATCAAGGTGATGGTGGCCTCGTAGAATGAGTTTGGGAGTGTTCCTCCCTCTGCTATATTTTGGAAGAGTTTGAGAAGAATAGGTGTTAGCTCTTCTCTAAATGTTTGATAGAATTCGCCTGTGAAGCCATCTGGTCCTGGGCTTTTGTTTGTTGGAAGATTTTTAATCACAGTTTCAATTTCAGTGTTTGTGATTGGTCTGTTCATATTTTCTATTTCTTCCTGATTCAGTCTTGGCAGTTTGTGCATTTCTAAGAATTTGTCCATTTCTTCCAGATTGTCCATTTTATTGGCATAGAGTTGCTTGTAGTAATCCCTCATGATATTTTTTATTTCTGCAGTGTCAGTTGTTAAATGTTTAGTCTTGAATGTTGATTTTCAAGAGAGATCAGAACTAGAAAGACCTACTTTAATGGCAATTCCTAAGAAAAGGCTAGAGAATTTTAGGCAATTGCAAGTTCAGTGTAGGCCAACAGTGTTACTTCGAAAGCTGAAATCTTACTCTTCATAATAGAAAGCGCTGGCATGATTATTTATAGTTTGCAAGGCACTTTTTTTTAAAGTTGGGATATTGAGGTACAATTTACATAGTGTAAAACATCCTTTGTAGTATAGTGTTCTGAGTTTCAACAAAGTCATACCGTCATATTACCACCCCCCGCAACTTGGATTGTAGACCATTTCCTTTAGTCAGCTATTTCCTTTATCCAAGCCCCTCGTAACCCCTGATCATTTTCTGGCCCCATAGTTTTGCAAAGCATTTTTCACATAACTTTTTGCATTCTCATAAGATCTCTACAGCATCTAATATTAGCAATATTTGTTGTATAAATGAAGTAACCAGGGTTCAGTTAAGCAACTTTCTGAAGGCTACACTATATAAATAGTGGATCCAGGACTTGAACCTTCATTTTTCTAATTCAGAATCCCAAACACTTCCTTGATCTTTCCATCTAGCCCCTTGCTCCAAGAGCCCCAGTTTCTTTGCATTGTTAATTCACCTGCAGGTGGATCCTATATTAGGAGCCAGCATTCAGCATTCACAGTAAGAATGGAAGGGCCAGAGCAGCGTTTCTCAACCTTTCTTTCATTATCATTCCCGTAAGGATCCTTTTTAGAATTTTTTTCCTAATCGCATACCCTCCCCAATTAAACTTTAACACCATAGATATACTATATTTCTGTGTGTGTACTGTAAATATCTGTGCTTTATATATAAAAAGAGTAGTTTTTTCTCACCCATCCCGCGAGAACCAATATGCCCCTCTGGGGGCAATATATCCCTCGCTGAGAATGCTTAGACTAGAGCTAGACCAGAATGATCTTCAACCATTGTCCCAACTGACATGCATGACACATGACCCTTGAGTGAGTATGAGACACATTCAAGGTCACACCCAAATTTTCATAACACTGAAAATTTAGAACATAGCACAGCAGACTTTAGGCAAGATGTTTATGAAAGCATCTTAAGAACATGTAGGTAAGTAAAATCAGCCATTAGACATAATCTTCAAATATTATTTCACAGGAGAAGTTAAAATATGGCTAATTTTTAAAAGTAATTTTTTAAAAGTTGGCTTTTCATCTAAATCCTGACTTCAACATATAATAAGGTGAACAGACTAGTTCTGTTGAAGAGTAAACATTAATGTTACTATTGTTAAGTGCTGCAATGGATATAATGTATAGCTTTAATATGTTGTTAATGTGAATATGATTATTGCAAGTGTATCTTGCCTCATCACTTTATCTGCCTTTCATTAAGCAGTCATCACTGAAGGGTCATGATAACCAGATGTCAATGTCCTCAATTGCCTTGTATGCAGTACAGAGGAAGAAGCATTCCTTACTTTCCTTTTTTTTTTTAACTGTATTTTTATTGTGCTAAAACACAAATGACATAAATTTTACTGCCATAACCATTGTTAAGCATACAGTTCAGTGGTCTTAAAAACGTTCACACTGTTGTGCAAACATCCATCCCCATAACTCTTTTCATCTTGTAAAACTGAAACTCTGTACCCATTAAACGCTAACTCCCACCCTCCCCCGCAGCCCTTGGCAACCACCATTACACTTTCTGTCTTTATGATTTTGACCATCTTATTAAGTACCTCATGTAAGTGGAATCATACAGTATTTGTCTTTTTATGGTTAGCTTATTTTACTTAATTTCCTCAAGGTTCAACTATGTTGTAGCATATTGTAGAATTTCCTTCTATTTTAAGGCTGAATAATATTTCATTGTATGTATATATAGTTGAAACTTGAACAACCTGGGTTTGAACTCTGCAGATCCATTTATACAGTACCTGGATTTTTTCCTGTTTTTCCAGTAAATGCTATGGTATTACACCATATGAGGTTCGTTGAATCCACAAATACAGAACCATGGGTTTGGAGGGCTGGCTCTAAAGTTACGTGCAGATTTTGAACTACACAGGGATCCCTGTCTCTAACCCTTTTGATTGTTCAAGGGTCCACTGTATGACATGTTGCTTATCTGTTCATCCATCCATGGACATTTGGGTTGCTTCCAGGTTTTAGCCATCGTGAATAATGCTGCTATGAAAATTGGTGTACAAATATTCTTCTAAACCCTGCTTTTAATTCTTTGGGGTATATACCCAGAAGTGGAATTGGTGCATCATATGGTAATTCTATTTTTAATTTTTTGAGGAACCACCATACTGTTTCACATAGTGGCTATACCAGTTTACATTCCCAACAACAATGCACAAGTGTTCCAATTTCTCTACATCCTGACCAGCACTTATTATTTTCTGGTTTGTTTTTTTTTGATATTAGGCATTCTGATGGGTATGAGGTGCTGTCTCATTGCAGTGTTGATTTCCATTACCCTAATGATTAGTGATGTTAAGCATCATTTATGTGCTTATTGGCCATTTGTATTGTCTTCTTCGGAGAAATGCCTATTCAAATTCTTTGCTCTTTTTGAATCAGGTTGATTGGTTTTGTTGTTGTTGAGTTTTAGGAGTTCTCTATATATTCTGGTTATTAACTCCTTATCAGATACATGATTTACAAATATTTTCTCCCACTCTGGGTGTCTTTTTACTCTGTTGATAGTGTATTATGGTGCACAAAATTTTTTAATTTTCATTAAGTCCAGTTTGTCTGTTATTCTTTTGTTGCCTGTGTCTCTGGTGTCATATCTAAGAAATCATTGTGAAATCCAATGTCATGAAGCTTTTGTCCTTTGTTTTCTTCCAAAAGTTTTAGATCCTTGATCCATTTTGAGTTAATTTTTATATATGGTGCTAGGTAAGGGGCCAACTTCATTCTTTTGCATGTGGATATCCAGTTTTCCCAGTACCATTTGTTGAAAAGACTGTCCATTTCCCATTGAGTTGTGTTGGCATCCTTGTCAAATAACCATTTGAGCATATACGCTAGGGTTCATTTCTAGCTCTGTGTTCTATTCTGTTGGTCTGCATGTCTGTCTTTATGCTAATACCACACTGTTTTGATTACTGTAGCCTTGCAGTAAGTTAAGTGTGAGTCTTCTATTTTTCTTCTTTTTTTTTAGTTTGTTTAGGCTGTTAGGGGTCTCTTAAGATTCCATATGAATTTTAGGATGGATTTTTCTATTTCTGTGAAAAATGCCATTGAAATTTTGATAAGTATTGCATCAAATCTGTAGGTTATTTTGGGTAGTAGTCACATTTTAACAATATTAAGCCTTCCAATCCATGAACATTTGATATGTTTTCATTTATCTATGTCTTCTTTAATTTCTTTCACCAATGTTTTGTAGTTTTCATTGTATAAGTCTTTCACCTCCTTGGTAAATTTATTCCTAAGTATTTTATTCTGTGTGATGCTATTGTAAATGGAATTGTTTTTGTACTTTCCTTTTCACATTGTTCATTGTGTATAAAAATACAAGTGAGTTTTGTGTGTTGACTTTGTATCCTGCTACTTTGCTGAATTCATTTGTTATTTCTAGCAGTTTTTTGTGTGATCTTTAGCATTTCCTTACATATATATATATTTTTTACTGAAGTATAGTTGACTTACCATATTTTGTTAGTTTCAGGTGTCTAGCACAGTGATTCATTATTTTTTCTGATTATATTCCATTATAGGTTATTACAAGATAATGGGTATAATTCCCTGAGCTGCACAGTATATCCTTGTTGCTTATCTATTTTGTCTACTGTTGTTTGTATCTATTAATCCCATATACCTAATTTGTTCCTGCACCTTCTCTCTCCCCTTTGGTAACCACAAGTTTATTTTCTATATTTGTAAGTGTTACTATTTTGCGTATACAGTCATTTGTATTATTTTTTTAGATTCCACATGTAAGTGATATCATACAGTATTTGTCTTTTCTGACTTGTTTTACTATGCATAATATTGTCTAGGTTCATCCAGGCTTGCTGCATATGGCAGTATTTCATTGTTTTTTAATGGCTGCATAATATTCCACTGTGTGTGTGTGTGTGTGTGTGTGTGTGTGTGTGTATGTATATATATGTGTATGTGTGAGTGTGTGTGTATTTGTTGATCATTTCAAAGATCCATCTTTTGGTTTCATTTACTTTTTTGTTTTTCTGTTCTCTAGTTCATTTATCTCTGCTCCAACCTTTATTATTTCCTTCCTTCTGCTAGCTTTGGATTTTTTAAAAATTCTTTTTCTGTTTCCTTAAGTTGTAAAGTTAGGCTTTGGATTTGAGATCGTTTTTGTTTTTTAATGTGTTTATAACTATAAGTTAATTCCTTAGCTCCACTTTGCTGCATGCCATAAGTTTTGGTTTGTTGGGGTTTATTTTCATTCATCTCTAAGTATCAATATTTTCTAATTTGCCTTGACAGTTTTTCTTTGATCCATTGACTGCTTAAACATGTGTTATTTAATCCCACAATTTTGTGAATTTTCCAATTTTCTTAATGTTATTGATTTCTAACTTTGTCCCATTATGGTCAGAAAAGATACATTGTATGATATCTGTCTTTTAAAATGTGTTGTGACTTAATTTGTGGCCTAACACATGGTCTATTCAGGGAAATGTCACATGTACACTTGAGAAGAGTGGGCTTTCTGCTGTTGTTGGGTAGAATATTCTGTATATGTTGATGGATCTATTTGGTTTTTTGTTTTTTAAGTCCTGTGTTTCCTCATTTATCTTCTCTCTGGTTGTTCTTTCTGTTGTTCTGCGTGGGGCATTGAACTCTCTCCAACTCCTGTTGAATGGTCTGTTTCTCCCTTCAGTTCTATCCATTTGTCTTTCACATATTTTGATGGTCTGTCATTAGATACATAAATATTTGTAATTATAATGTCTTCTTGCTGTATTGAAATTTTGATTAATATATGATGACCATCTTTGTCTCTTGAAACCTTTTTTTTTGTTTTTTGCAGTACACGGGCCTCTCCCTGTTGTGGCCTCTCCCGATGCGGAGCACAGGCTCCGGACACGCAGGCTCAGTGGCCATGGCTCATGGGCCCAGCCGCTCCGTGGCATGTGGGATCTTCCTGGACCGGAGCACGAACCGGTGTCCCCTGCATTGGCAGGTTGACTCTCAACCACTGCGCCACTAGGGAAGCCCTCTTGAAACCTTTTTTGATTTAAAGTCTGTTATGTCTGATATTAGAATAGCCACCTCTGCTCTCTTTTGCTTACTATAAGAATGGAATATCTTTTTCCATCCTTTTACTTCTAACCTGTTTGTGTCTTTGGATCTCAAGTCTCTTGTAGATAGCATATGGTTGGATCATGTGTTTTTATCCTTTCTGCCATTCTCTGTCTTTTGATTGGAGAGTTCAGTCCATTTACATTTAAAGTAATTACTGATAAGTAGGAATTTCTGTTGGAGAGTTCAGTCCATTTACATTTAAAATAATTACTGATAAGTAGGGATTTCTGTCATTGTGTTATTTGTTTTCTATATGCCTTATAGCTTTTTTCTTCTTCTAGTGTTATTGAGATGTAACTGACATATAGCACTGTATAAGTTTAAGGTGTACAGCATGATGGTTTGACTTATATACATCATGATTACCACAGTAAGTTTAGTGAACACCCATCATCTCATATAGGTACAAAATAAAGAAAAATAATTTTTTCCTTGTGATAAGAACTCTTAGGATTTATTCTGTTAAATATATTCTTATAAAACATACAGCAGTGTTAATATTTCTCATGTTGTACATTACATCCCAAGTACTTATGTATCTTATATAATTGGAAGCCTTATAGCCTCTTTGTAGCTCAGTTCCTGCGTTAGTATTCTCTCTTGTGTTAAGTTGATTTTTTTTGTACTGAAATGTTTAAATTCCTTTCTCATTTCCTTTTTTGTCCATTCTATGGCTATTTTCTTTGTGGTTACCATGGGGATTACATTTACTGTCCTAAAGTTTTAATATTCGAATTTGAATAAATACCAGCTTTACTCCAGTAACATACAAAAACTTTGCTCCTTTACAGCTCCAGTTTTGGTGGAGTCTTCAGGGTTTTCTATATATGACATCATGTCATCTGCAAAGAGTGACAGTTTTACTTCATCTCTTCCAGTGTGAATGTCTTTTCTTTTCTTGCCTAATGGCTTTGGCTATGACTTCCAATACTATGTTGAATAAAAGTGTTGAGAGTGGGCATACTTTCTGTTCCTGTTATTAGAGGAAAATCTTTCACCTTTTCCCCATTGAGTATGATGTTAACTGCAGGCTTGTCATATATGGCAGTGGTCCCCAACCTTTTTGGCACCAGGGACCGGTTTCGTGGAAGACAGTTTTTCCATCGACGGGGGGCTGGTGGTTCAGGAGGTAATGAGAGCGGTGGGGGGTGATGGGGAGCAGCAGATGAAACTTTGCTTACTCACCCACCACTCACCTCCTGCTTTGCGGCCCGGTTCCCAACAGGAACTGGGGTTTGGGGACCCCTGATATATGGCCTATATTGTGGTACGTTCCCTCTCTACCCACTTTGATGTGAGCTTTTGCTGTAAATGAATATTGAATTTTGTCAAATGCTTTTTCTGCATCTGTTGAAATGATCATATGATTTTTGCCTTTCATTCTGTTAATGACACATTATCACATCGATTTGCAGGTGTTGTGCCATCTTTGCATCCCTAGACTAAATCCCGTAGTGTATGATCCTTTTAAGGTATTGTTAAATTTTGCTTGCTAATATTTTGTTGAAGATTTTTGCATTTATGTTAATCAAGGATATTGGGCCTGTAATTTGTTTTCTTGTAGTGTCCTTGTCTGGTTTTGATATTGGGGTTACTAATAATTCTTTTGAATCACTAGTCTCTTAGATCTGGAGCTACAAGTCAAAGTTATAGTACTACTGGCTTTTAAACTAATATTTTTTTTTGTATTAAGTGTATTAGTCTCTTAAATTAGGTAGAAAACAGAAAGTGTAGTTACCATTGTTACAGTAACACAAGTTTTTATAATTCCCCATGTATTTACCTTTATTGAAATATTTATTTCTCCATTCATCTTCAGTTTACTGCCTATTGTCCTTTCATTTCACTGTGCAGGATTCCCTTGAGCATTTCTTGCAGGGCAGGGGTGTTGGTCACTGACTCCCTCAGCTTTTGTTTATCTGAGAATATCTTAATTTCTCCCTCACTTTTGAAGGACATTTTTGCCACAGATATAATCACTGGTTGATAGTTTCTCTCTTTTAGCATTTTGAGTGTAACACTCTCTGGCCTCTAAAGTTTCTGATGAGAAATCTGTTGATAATCTAATTGAGGATCCCTTGTATGTGATGATTCACTTCTCTCTTTTCAAAGTTTGATTATAGTGTGTCTTAGTGTAGGACTTTGAGTCCTTTGAGCTTCTTGGATATTCATACTCATATCTTTCATCTTGAAGTTTTCATTAATTACTTCTTCAGATATTTTCTCTGCCCTTTTCTCTTTCTCTTCTCCTTCTGGGACTCTTATGATGTGTTGGTTGGTACTTGCTGGTGTCCCACAGGTTCTGTTTGCTTTTCTTAGATCTTTTTTTCTTCCTTTTCCTCAGACTCAATAATTTCCACTGTCCTATCTTCATGTTCACTGATTCTTTCTTCTGCCTGCTGAAATCTGTCTTTGAATCCTTCCAGTGAATTTCTCATTGCAGTTACTGTACTTTTCATCTCCAGAATTTCTTTTGGCTTCCTTTTTGGGTTTTCTTTCTCTTTATTGATACTTCCATTTTGTTCACACATTATTTTCTTGACTTTTCGACATCTTCCTTTAGTTTTTTGAGCATCTTTAAGACAGTTGTTTTAAAGTTTTTATCTAGTATATCTTCCATCAAATCTTTTTCTAGGACAGTTTCTGTTGATTTATTTTTTCCCTGAATGAGCCATATTTTCCTGTCTCTGTATGCCTTGTGATTTTTTTTGTTGAACAAAAGACATGTAAATCTAATAATGTAGTAACTCTGGAAATCAGATTTTCCTCCTTGCCTGGGGTATGCTGTTTTTAATGTTTTTGTTGATTGGTTTTGGTTTTGGTTTTTGATTTTGATTGTTGTAGACTGTTTTTGTACCAACATCAGCCTTAAGTATGAACTTAAGGTCTTCTCAGGTCTTTTTTGAGCCTTTCCCTGGACAGGCACAGTCACTTTCTAGTTTTCCCCATATATGCAGTTGTTTTTGAATGTCCTAGTCTTGAATGTCTGACTCCCAAAAGAGGAAAAAGGAAAAAAGTCGAAGTGGCATAAAAAAGGGTGTCAGCCCTTTAAATCCCCAAGAAGTCACTTCAGCTAAGAGGGAGGGGCTTTCAACAAGGGAGGGAGGTGCAGCAGCAATGGCTGCCCACCTTTTTGCACCTCAGAAGCAGCAGTCAGCGTTCAGAGCACAGCTCACCAATATTTGAAAGACAGGGTCCTTTTTGCTTATGCTGGCTCCCACAAGCTGTGTGCAAGCTGCTTAAGGAACCTGACAATAGCTTCCTGCCACATGACGGGTGGGGGATGAGTGGCTACTGTGCTAAGAGCTAAAATTGACCAAAATTAATCACGGCTTACTGTCTGAGCCTTCCCTGGATGTTACTGAGTTCCAAAATATTTAATCAGACAAATTCTGCTGGTGTAATTGTTATCTAGGTAGGGGGACAGATGTCTGGTGCTTCCTACTCCACTATCTTCCCAGAATCCTCTCCTTACATTGTTTCTCATTTGTTTTGTCTTGGATATTTAAAAAGTGGTAAATTTAAAATTGACAAGCTTTTATGAATGGAGGTAACCCTATGGCAGAAAGTTATAATTGCCACAGCTATTTCCAGCAGACTGCTGCAGAATTGATGCAAAAGGTCTTAAGTGATAGGATCCATGCATTCCTTAACTGAAGCTTTACCCTTACCTCTGACTAAAGAAACATACTTTAATAAAAATGATTGAGAGTAAACGTATTATATAGAATACCTTGAATCTAATTTAGTTTCAACATAAGGCAGAAGTGTCTACTTTGTTACAACAGTTAGCTGACAACATCTCAAAACTGGCTGTTATTCTGTGGTTGAGAAAAGGCATCCTTAGAGGATGAAACTAGAGAGAGAAGTTATTTGCTGCAACACACCTAACATATATTGCTGGAACAAACATAGGATAACAACAATAGATGTTCTGGTTCAAACAGGAAGAAATTCAAGATAAAAATATGAAGTCACTGGCTAGTGACATTTCTGATATCCAGCCCAGCAAATGTTGCAAATCTGTTGACTAGGTTTCAAAGCCTGGGAATACTTTTCCACGCTTTTCAACTTCACCCTCTTGGTTCTTGGTTCTGCCCTCTGAGTCATCCTTCATTTTTGATGAAAGGCAGCACATTTGTAGCTGAGTAGCTTTATCAGGCTGCTTCCTGCCAATAGAATTTTGGAAATCTAATGGCCTCCTTTCATTTTGTACCCTTTTTGTCCCTTTCATTCCAAGTTGGCAGTGTTTCTGCTGAAATAAATTTCTCAAAAATTTACTAGTCTTCTGTGAATTTCACTGGGATTCACTCCAGTAGAAAAAAAGACACATCCCCTCAGATCTTTCCAAGATAATCCTTTCTGTATTTCAGGCTCTGCTAAAATGGCTGATGGGCAGTGCCTTTAAGTTCCTAGAGGCTCTCTGGTTTAATTGAAAGGATCTGTGAGACACACCCTTAATCACCTGAAAGGGACCTTTGTCTAACTGAATAGTCTGAGGTTTTGATCTTTCTGCAGTTTTAGCAAAAGGTTATATCATCACAGTCTCAACCTTTTCTATGGAGCTTGCTTTCCTGACAGTGAATCTCTTAATTTCAGTGTCTTTTGCCATCTGTAGAGTCAACTTTTAAATCAAGTCCTATTTCCTTTTCACTTAAGTTTTAACCTCAGTTTCTCTCTCTCTCTCCCCTTCCCTCCCTCTCCCTCTCTCCCTCCCTCTCTCTTCCCTCTCCTTTCCTCTGTCTCTCTGTCTCTGTCTCTGTCTCACTCTCAGCTTTTACCATAAGTGGCAAGGAGAAATCAGGTGGTACTTTCAAAATATTGCTTGGAAATTTCTTGCACTGTATATACAAGCTTGTTGCTTACACATGCTGCTTCCCACATAATGCAGGATGCAATTTCACTAAGCTTTCTGCCAACAAAGCAAGGATCTCCCTTCCTCCAGTTTCCAATAACGTGTTTCTTATTTTCTTCTGTTACTGGGCACAATGTGTCCATCACTTGGGGTGCTTAGCCAAATGAACACACCAAGTACTTTTGATTAAAGCAGAAGCATTTATTCCTTGTGACAAGTAAGGAGACAGGGAGATAGCTCTCAAAGCCTTGTCTCCCAGCACAGCAGGATCAGGGAAGTTTAAGCTATGGGTGCATGCATATTCATGAAGGGGCAAGTGTGATTTTCCATGTAGAGGTGGAGTTCCATATGGACTTGCACAGTGCGACAACATGTTCAAACACAGTTGCAGGTTCAGAAATAGTGGCAATCCCCCACCCTTGGGGTGGAGATTTTAGCTTTAAAATGAGGCAAAGGTCACTCTAGGTTGACAAAATCCAGGTACCTTCCACTGTAGGGGCGTGTGGGTTCGATCCCTGGTTGAGGCCAAAAAGTTAAAAAAAAAAAAAAGAATGTGCTTTAGACTGATCTGTACCTTTGGAACAGAACCTGGGAGTCATTATGACTGATTTATTATCTTTGCTGTGGTTACTTCTCCTTCCTGATAAGTCATTTGTTCCTGCATTCTTTGTTCTATTTAAAAATCGTTATTTACCGAGACCTATCCTTTGTTTCCACATGAAGACCCAGAAGGCCATAATTCATCTTTTTCCGAGTCATCGGTAAACAGAACACAAAAGAGTTCTAAAATTCACGCTCTGGGTCTCAACCTAAGTTCTTCTAGTATGTGTTACAACTTCTCTCACTGCCTATTATTTTACTTCTGTAAGATATGACATACTCTGGTTTGACCTCACCCCTTCCTTATTACTGCCTGGCTAGCACTTCTGAGCTCTCACCAGCGGTGTCCTTTTTTGGGGGTGGCGGGTGGAGGGCACACTGCACGGCATGCAGGATCTTAGTTCCCCAACCAGGGATCGAATCCATGCCCCCCTGCAGTGAAAGCGTGGATTCTTAACCACTGGACTGCCAGGGAAGTCCACCAGTGGTGTCCTTAAAATCCAGATGTCAACTAAAAATCTGTTGAAGGCATTTTAGGCTTTCTCTGTCATGCTACCCAAATTCTTCCTGTCTCCTCTCACTATCCAGTTCCAAAGACATTCCCACATTTTAGATATTTGTTAGAGCAGTAACCCACTTCCAGATACCAAACTCTGTATTAGTTTTCAATTGTTGTGTAACAGATCACCACAAATGTAGTGCCTTAAAACAACAAAAGTTTGCTATCTCATGCTTTCCATGGCTCAGGTGTCCAGGCACAACTTAGCTGGGTCCTCTGTCTCTTGTCTTACAAAGCTGAAATCAAGGTAACAGCTGGGCTGCATTTTCATAAGGAGGCTCAAGTTTGGAACAGAATCTGCTTTCAAGCTCATGAGAGTTGTTGGTAGACTTATTTCCTTGCAGCTGCATAAGGACCCCAGCTTCTTACTGGCTGTGACCTAGAGGCCTCAGGTACACATTAGTCCCCTGCCATGTGGTGGTCTCATGGGTCCTCTCCAAACATGGCAGCTTATTTCATCAAGACCAGCAGCAGTATCCTCACTCCAGTCTGCTGAGATTATGTTACATTATATAAGACTCAATCATGGGAGTGACATCATATAACCGTTGCCATATTCTCTTGATCAGAGGCAAGTTACAGGTTCTGCCTACCCCCGAGGTGAGTACAGGAGTGTGACTCATTGGGAGTCACCTTAGGATATGTACCCCAAAGATGGTGTAGTAGGGTGAACAATGTCCCCCAGAGATATCAAGTTATAATCCTTGGAAACTGTAAGTATTACCCTATTTGGGAAAAAATTACAGTTGTAATTAAGATAGAGATCTTCAGATAAAGGGATTGTCTTAGATTATTTGAGTGGGTACTAAATGCAATCACATGTATTCTTATAGGAAGGGGGCAGAAGGGGATTGGACATGTACACAGAGGACAAGGCCATGTGAACATGGAGTAGAGAGAAATTTAAGTTGTCGGCCTTGATTGAAGATTGAAGTGATGCAGCCACAGCCAAGTAATGCTGTCGCCATAATCTCCCCCTTGAGCCTCTGCAGTGTGTGGCCTTTTGCTCACTCTAATTTCTGTCTGGTAATACTGCTGTTCCTCTTCTGGCCTCCAGAACTGTGATAGAATAAATTTCTGTTTCAAGCCACCCAATTTGTCACAGTTTTGTTGCATCAGCCATAGGAAACGAATACAGATGGATATTCACTGATACATCATTGTTGCTTTTTTAATGCATTTCACTGATTACTCAGTCAGATTAAGTATCTTTTCATAAGATTCTTGACTGTCCAAGTGTTTTCTTCTGAGCTTTTCAATTTGCCTTTTGTCTCTTTTTTTTTTAAAAAAAGAAACAAAGATAAGAAAGTTATTCAGTTTCTTACTGATTAGTAAAAATACTTTAGCTACTCGGATTACTAATGCTATGTCAGTTGTCCTTGTTACTGAAGAGATATTTCTTTTCTTCCAATCTATACCTTGTCTTTCTACCTTATATAGAGTGTCTTCTGCATTCAGAAGCTTTTCATACCTTTTTTTTTAATTATGGAAACTTTTAAACATACCCCGAAGAAGAGAGAATAGTATAATGCATCTTCAATGTACATAATCTTCAACAATTATCAACATTTTTCCCCAGAATTATTTATCTTTTCCTTTAGGTTGTGTGCCGCCTTTTGTGCATTATCTAAGAAATCTTCAAATAAAGACTGTGTTGCTGTTATTTGTGTAACTGTCATGGTAAAACACTCATTCTTTTTGTGATAACACTTGTTCTTTCTAGCTTTTTCTTTCTTTTTTTTAACATCTTTATTGGAGTATAATTGCTTTACAATGATGCGTTAGTTTCTGCTTTATAACAAAGTAAATCAGCTATACATATATATATATATATCCCCATATCTCCTCTGTCTTGCATCTCGCTATCACCCTCCCTATCCCACCCCTCTAGGTGGTCACAAAGCACTGAGTTGATCGCCCTGTGATATGAAATTGCTTCCCACTAGCTATCTATTTTACATTTAGTAGTGTATATATGTCCATGCCATTCTCTCATTTTATCCCAGCTTACCCTTCCCCATCCCTGTGTCCTCAAGTCCATTCTCTGCATCTGCACCTTCATTCCTGTCCTGCCCCTAGGTTCTTCAGAACCTCTTTTATTTTCTGTTTTTTTAGATTCCATATATATGTGTTAGCATACGGTATTTGTTTTTCTCTTTCTGACTTACTTCACTCTGTATGACAGACTCTAGGTTCATCCACCTCACTACAAATAATTCAATTTCGTTTCTTTTTATGGCTGAGTAATATTCTATTGTATATATGTGCCACATCTTCTTTATCCATTCATCTGTCGATGGACAATTAGGTTGCTTCCATGTCCTGGCTATTGTAAATAGAGCTGCAGTGAACATTGTGGTACACGACTTTTTTTGAATTATGGTTTTCTCAGGGTATATGCCCAGTAGTGGGATTGCTGGGTCATATGGTAGTTCTATTTTTAGTTTTTTAAGGAACCTCCATACTGTTCTCCGTAATGGCTGTATCAATTTACATTCCCACCAACAGTGCAAGAGACTTCCCTTTTCTCCACACCCTCTCCAGCATTTATTGTTGGTAGATTTTTTGATGATGACCATTCTGACTGGTGTGAGGTGATACCTCATTGTAGTTTTGATTTGCATTTCTCTAATCATTAGTGATGTTGAGCATCCTTTCATGTATTTGTTGGCAATCTGTATATCTTCTTTGGAGAAATGTCTATTTTGGCCTTCTACCAATTTTTGGATTGGATTGTTTGGTTTTTTTGATATTGAGCTGTATGAGCTGCTTATAAATTTTGGAGATTAATCCTTTATCAGTTGCTTCATTTGCAAATATTTTCTCCCAGTCTGAGGGTTGTCTTTTCATCTTGTTTATGTTTTCCTTTGCCGTGCAAAAGCTTTGAAGTTTCATTAGGTCCCATTAGTTTATTTTTGTTTTTATTTGCATTACTCTAGGAGGTGGGTCAAAAAGGATCGTGCTGTGATGTATGTCATAGTGTTCTGCCTATGTTTTCCTCTAAGAGTTTGACAGTGTCTGGCCTTACATTTAGGTCTTTAACCCATTTTGAGTTTATTTTTTTGTATGGTGTTAGGGAGTGTTCTAATTTCATTCTTTGACGTGTAGCTGTCCAGTTTTCCCAGCACCACTTATTGAAGAGGTTGACATTTCTCCATTGTATATTCTTGCCTCCTTAATCAAAGATGAGGTGACCATATGTGCGTGGGTTTATCTCTGGGCTTTCTCTCCTGTTCCATTGATCTATATTTCTGTTTTGTGCCAGGACCATACTGTCTTGATTACTGTAGCGTTATAGTATAGTCTGAGGAAGCCTTATTCCTCCAGCTCTGTTTTTCTTCCTCAAGATTGCTTTGGCTATTCGGGGTCTTTTGTGTTTCCATACAAATGGTGAAATTTTTGTTCTAGTTCTGTGAAAAATAATGACCATTTGTAGTTTGATAGGGATTGCATTGAATCTGTAGATTGCTTTGGGTAGTATAGTCATTTTCACAGTGTTGATTCTTCCAATTCAAGAACATGGTATATCTCTCCATTTGTTTGTATCATCTTTAATTTCTTTCATCAGTGTCTTATAGTTTTCTACATACAGGTCTTTTGTCTTCTTAGGTAGGTTTATTCCTAGATATTTTATTCTTCTTGTTGCATTGGTAAATGAAAGTGTTTCCTTAATTTCTCCTTCAGATTTTTCATCATTAGTGTATAGGAATGCAAGGGATTTCTGTGCATTAATGTATCCTGCTACTTTACCAAATTCATTGATTAGCTCAAGTAGTTTGCTGGTAGCATCTTTAGGATTCTCTATGTATAGTATCATGTCATCTGCAAACAGTGACAGCTTTACTTCTTCTTTTCTGATTTGGATTCCATTTGTTTCTTTTTCTTCTCTGATTGCTGTGGCTAAAACTTCCAAAACTATGTTGAATAATATTGGTGAGAGTGGACAGCCTTGTCATCTTCCTGATCTTAGAGGCAATGGTTTCAGTTTTTCACCATTTAGAGCAATATGTGGCCTTTATTATGTTGAAGTATGTTCCCTCTATGCCTACTTTCTGGAGTGTTTTCATCATAAATGGGTGTTGAATTTTGTCAAAAGCTTTTTCTGTATCTATCGAGATCATATGGTTTTTCTCCTTCAATTTGTTAATATGGTTTATCACATTGATTAATTTGCGTGTATTGAAGAATTCTTGCATTCGTGGGGTAAAACCCACTTGACCATGGTATATGATCCTTGTAATGTGGTGTTGGATTCAGTTTGCTAGTATCTTGTTGAGGATTTTTGCATCTATGTTCATCAGTGATATTGGCCTGTAGTTTTCTTTCTTTGTGACATCTTTTTTTGGTTTTGGTATCAGGGTGATGGTGGCCTCACAGAATGAGTTTGGCAGTGTTCCTCCCTCTGCTATATTCTGGAAGAGTTTGAGAAGGATAGGTGTTAGCTCTTCTCTGAATGTTTGATAGAATTCGACTGTGAAGCCATCTGGTCCTGGGCTTTTGTTTGTTGGAAGATTTTTTAATCACAGTCTCAATTTCAGTGCTTGTGATTGGTCTGTTTACATTTTCTATATCTTCCTTGTTCAGTCTCAGAAGGTTGTACATTTCTAAGAATTTGTCCATTTCTTCCAGGTTGTCCATTTTATTGGCATAGAGTTGCTTGTAGGAATCTCTCATGATCCTTTGTATTTCTGCATTGCCAGTTGTTCACCTTCTTCACTTCTAATTCTGTTGATTTCAGTCTTCTCTGTTTTTTCTTGATGAGTCTGGCTAACGGTTCCTCACCTTTGTTTATCTTCTCAAAGAACCAGCTTTTAGTATTATTCATCTTTGCTGTTGTTTCCTTCATTTATTTTCAATCTGATCTTTATGATCTCTTTCCTTCTGCTAACTTTGGGGTTTTTTAGTTCTTCTTTCTCTAATTGCTTTACATGTAATGTTAGGTTGTTAATTGGAGATGTTTCTTGTTTCTTGAGGTAGGATTGTATTGCTATAAACTTCCATCTTAGAACTGCTTTTGCTGTATCCCGTAGGTTTTGGGTCATCATGTTTTCATTGTCACTTGTTTCTAGGTATTTTTGATTTTCTCTGATTTCTTCAGTGATCTCTTGGTCATTTAGTAGTGTATTGTTTACCCTCCATGTGTTTGTATTTTTTACAGACTTTTTCCTGTTACTTATATCTAGTCTCATAGTGTTGTGGTCAGAAAAGATACTTGACAAGATTTCAATTTTGTTAAATTTATCAAGGCTTGATTTGTGACCCAAGATATGATCTATCCTGGAGAATGTTCCATGAGCACTTGAGAAGAAAGTGTATTCTGTTGTTTTTGTATATAATGTCCTATAAATATCAATTAAGTCCATCTTGTTTAGTGTATCATTTAAAGCTTGTGTTTCCTTATTTATTTTCATTTTGGATGATCTTTCCATTGCTGAAAGTGGGGTGTTAAAGTCCCCTTCTATGAGTGTGTTACTGTCGATTTCCCCTTTTATGGCTGTTAGCATTTGCCATATGTATTGACGTACTCTTATGTTGGGTGCATAAATATTTAAAATTGTTGTATCGTCTTCTTGGATCTATACCTTGATCATTATGTAGTGTCCTTCTTTGTCTCTTGTATAGTCTTTATTTTAAAGACCATTTTGGCTGATATGTGAATTGCTACTCCAACTTTCTTTTGATTTCCATTTGCATGGAATATCTTCTTCCATCCCCTCACTTTCAGTCTGTATGTGCCCCTAGGTCTGAAGTGGGTCTCTTATAGACAGCATATATACGGGTCTTGTTTTTGTGTCCATTCAGCCAGTCTATGTCTTTTGGTGGGAGCATTTAAACCATTTACATTTAAGGTAGTTATCGATATGTATGTTCCTATTACCGGTTTCTTAATTGTTTTGGGTTTGTCATTGTAGGTCTTTTCCTTCTCTTGTGTTTCCTACCTAGAGAAGTTCCTTTAGCATTTGTTATAAAGCTGGTTTGGTGGTGCTGAATTCTCTTAGCTTCTGCTTGTCTGTAAAGGTTTAAATTTCTCTGTCTAATCTGAATGAGATCCTTGCTGGGTAGAGTAATCTTGGTTGCAGGTTTTCCCCTTTCATCACTTTAAATTTGTCCTGCCACTCCCTTCTGGCTTGCAGAGTTTCTGCTGGAAGATCAGCTGTTAACCTTGCGGCAATTCCCTTATATGTTATTTGTTGTTTATCCCTCGCTGCTTTTAATATTTTTTTCTTTGTATTAAATTTTTGATAGTTTGATTAGTATGTTTCATGCCATGTTTCTCCTTGGATTTATTCTGTATGGGACTCTCTGCACTTCCTGGACCAGATTGACTATTTCCTTTCCCATATTAGGGAAGTTTTCAACTATAATTTCTTAATATATTTTCTGTCCCTTTTTCTCTTCTTCTTCTGGGACCCCTATAATTCTAATGTTGGTGCATTTAATGTTGTCCCAGAGGTCTCCGAGACTGTCCTCAATTTTTTTCATTCTTTTTTCTTCATTCTGCCCTGTGGTAGTTACTTCCACTATTTTATCTTCCAGGTCACTTATTCGTTCTTCTGCCTCAGTTATTCTGCTATTGATTCCTTCTAGAGAATTTTTAATTTAATTTACTGTGTTGTTCATCATTGTTTGTTTGCTCTTTAGTTCTTCTAGGTAGTTGTTAAATGTTTCTTATATTTTCTCTATTCTATTTCCAGGATTTCGGATCATCTTTATTATCATTACTCTGAATTCTTTTTCAGGTAGACTGCCTGTATCCTCTTCATTTGTTTGGTCTGATGGGGTTTTACCTTGTTCCTTCATCAGCAGTGTGTTTCTCTGTGTTCTCATTTTGCTTATCTTACTGTGTTTGGGGTCTCCGTTTTGCATGCTGCAAGTTCGTAGTTCCTGTTGTTTTTGGTGTCTCCCCCCCAGTGGCTAAGGTTGGTTCAGTGGGTTGTGTAGGCTTCCTGGTGGAGGGGGCTGGTGCCTGTGTTCTGGTGGATGAGGCTGGATCTTGTCTTTCTGGTGGGGAGGACCACATCCAGTGGTGTGTTTTGGGGTGTCTGTGACCTTATTATGATTTTAGGCAACCTCTGTTGTAATGGGTGGGGCTAGGTTGCTGTCTTGCTCGTTGTTTGGCATAGGGTGTCTAGCATTGTAGCTTGCTGATCGTTGAGTGGAACTGGGTCTTAGTGTTGAGCTGGATATCTCTGGGAGAGCTTTCGCTGTTTGATATTATGTGGAGCCGGGAGGTCTCTGGTGGACCAATGTCCTGATCTCAGCTCTCCCAAATCAGAGGCGCAGGCCTGACACCCAGCTGAAGACCCTGTCTTCAGCTCAGAAGAAAAGGGAGGAAAAAGGAAAGAAAGAAAGAAAAAAGTTAAATAGTTATTAAAATAAAAGATAAATATTATTTTAAAAATATTTCAAAGTAATAAAGAAAAGGAAAGAAAGAAGAAAGCCACCAAACCAAAAAACAAATCCACCAATGATAACAAGCGCTAAAAACTCTACTAAAAAAAAGAAAAGAAAAAGGACAGACAGAACCCCAGGACAAATAGTAAAAGCAAAGCTGTACAGACAAAATTATACAAAGAAGCATATACATACACACTCACAAAAAGAGAAATAGGTAAATAATATATATATCTGTATATTAAAAGAAAAAAAAGGAAGAGAGCAACCAAATCAATAACCAAATCTACCAATGATTATAAAATTTCAATACTAAACTAAGATAAACATAAGACCAGAAACAAATTAGGTGCCGAAAGCAAACCCCAAGTCTACAATTGCTCCAAAAATCCACCTCCTGAATTTGGGATGATTCATTGTCTATTCGGGTATTCCACAGATGCAGGGCACATCAAGTTGATTGTGGAGCTTTAATCCGCTGCTCCTGAGGCTGCTTGGAGAGATTTCCCTTACTCTTCTTTATTCTCACAGCTCCCGGGGCTCAGCTTTGGATTTGGCTCTGCCTCTGCCTGTAGGTCGCTGGAGGGCGTCTGTTTTTTGCTCAGACAGGACGGGGTTAAAGGAGCCGCCGATTCGGGGGCTCTGGCTCACTCAGGCCGGGGAGAGGGAGGGGCACGGAGTGCGGGGCGGGCCTGCGGCGGCAGAGACCAGCGTGACGTTGCACAGCCTGAGGCCGCCGTGCGTTCTCCCGGGGAAGTTGTCCCTGGATCCCGGGACCCTGGCAGTGGCGGGCTGCACAGGGGAGGTGTGGATAGTGACCTGTGCTCGCACACAGGCTTCTTGGTGGCGGCAGCAGCAGCCTTAGCGTCTCATGCC
>NW_006776832.1:25990-30040 GCF_000442215.2 Lipotes vexillifer
AAGCCTCTCGGGCTGGTGAGTGCCGGTCGGCCCCGATCCTCTGTGCGGGAATCTCTCCGCTTTGCCCTCCGCACCCCTGTTCCTGTGCTTTCCTCCGCGGCTCCGAAGCTCCCCCCTCCGCCTCCCGCAGTCTCCGCCCGCGAAGGGGCTCCTGGTGTGTGGAGACCTTTCCTCCTTCACGGCTCCCTCCCACTGGTGCAGGTCCTGTCCCTATTCTTTTGTCTCTGTTTTTTCTTTTTTCTTTTGCCCTATCCAGGTACGTGGGGGGGGGTTGCTTGCCTTCTGGGAGGTCTGAGGTCTTCTGCCAGCGTTCAGTAGGTGTTCTGTAGGAGTTGTTCCACGTGTAGATGTATTTCTGATGTATCTGTGGGGAGGAAGGTGATCTCCGCGTCTTTACTCCTCCGCCATTTTGAAGGTCTGTCTCTAGCTTTTACTTTTTTATAAATGTTACTTTATGTGTAGCAATTTCTAATATGTATAAAGCATTATCGATTGCACTCATGTTAACCTGTACCCTCTTCCTGAACAACATGTACTTCTCTTATTCAGCGCAAGTTATTAATTCAGATTTTGGGAACTTGCCAGTTGTCCGAACAGCATCCTGTGTGTCACCATAGAACTTATTTAAAATCCCATGTGTATTTATAAGAAGGCTGATCAATCATTCAGCAAAGGTCAAAGTATAAGCCTGAGTCAGCTGTGCTGGCAATTGTGTTTTTACAAAGTAATTCCTCTCAGTTTTTTCCCCTTATTTCTAGTGTGTCTCCTGGGCTTGAAGGCATGAAAGAGCAAGACCTCTGCAACAAGATAATGGCTAAAATATTAGAAAATTATAATACCCTGTTTGAAGTGGAGTATGTAGAAAATGATAACCAGAGGTGTGGAAACCTAGCGAGGCTTATCATAGTAAAAGTAAGTAACTTTGGTGTTTAATTTTCAGTATTGCTGTATTTTTAATGGAAGATATTTTATTTAATCATTCTGTTATAAAAATTCCTTATGGATATACCTTCAGATTATTATTCCTACGTTGAATTCTTTTTACGAAATCTGTTCTTTGTATCAAGTGTTTGTTAAATTGATATATATTCTTCTAAGGTTGGAGAATAATTGTGGATTGATGTTTCCTTACTGCTATAAAATCATCTCAAAAGCACTTACTTGAGCCCAGAGGTATGGTCAGTTGGGTGCACCTGGTGTTAATAGCGGGGATACATGCTTAGGTCTGTGTCCAGAAGTGTTAGGTTACCAAGTAGACTGTGGATTCCTGAAGACAGTATTACTATGTCTTTTTGCCTCTCTTGTTCCTGGCACACTTCCAAGTTCAACTTGCGACTGTTAAGTCCCATATATGGGGTCCCTGGTAAGTGTCACCAGTAAAGGAGACTAGTTTTAAAACCTATAAAGGAATCTTGACAATACTATCTAAATCTTTTTATCATTGGCTGATAATTTATAACATATCTTTTACACATTAGGTTAATGCACGTAGTCCTCTAAAGATTTACAACTGAGAGTCAGAGGATAAACATCCAAACCAAGTCCTTCAGGTAGGGACTAGAGGGAAGGCGTCTTATTTCTTTCTCATTCATATTGAGGTAAATCTTGATGGAACTGATATGGGAGGTTCCCTCAGGAGGTTTCCTGAGACTTACCACATTGACAGACCACACTATACTCTTGTTGATTCATATGGCACTTGGTTTGGGCACTGAAGGGCTATTTTCATTTCTTCTTCCAGTTGAGGCATGACTTTGAAGAAGAAATGAAAGGTAAGTGGTATCGTGTAGCACCCAACCAAAACAGCAAACAAAGACCGAAATGAGGTTTTCTTAACTAGGGCTCATGTGTGAATACAACAGATTCCCTATAGGGGATAGCATACGTATGAGAGGAATGCATTTGACAAGAATCTTGCCAACCTGATAAAGAGAACTTTAAACTGAAATCTGAGGAAAAGGAAGAACAATGCTCGGATAAAATGAGCTACTTTGGAGAATATCAAGTGTAGCATAAAGTGGAGGTAATGTGGTAGCTGAGAAAATATCAGTCATTCACAAGAGAATATTAAAACAAAATAACTTGTATCAGTTTTTCTATGAAAAATTAAGATAATTTTCTAAATAGAAAAAAAATTTTACCTTAAATATATTTATCTGACTCCTATAGTGCTTTGCAAAGGGTCTCTTTTTAAAATATTAAAAAGTGACTGACTTTGTTTCAGCTATATCACAGATAAACACTTTATAACACATATACCTTTTAACTAGGGCTGATAAGATAATATGGTAAACCTAAAATAGAATGAAAACAGATAAATATCATCTCCTAAGCAAGACAAACTTGCTGAGATACAAATAATCACTAGAATACACCAACAGGAGCTTACATGCTGTACAAATAAAATAATACCTGTTGAGATCTTTGGAAGAGTGCCCTGCATGGAAATCCTTGAGCTGCTAGGTTTAAGCATGAAAGTACAAGATACATAAACTGAAAACACGGAGGGAGTCAAATACAGATATCTTAGGTGGATGAATATGACTGCTACTCTCCTAGTGCAAGTTTCAAATCTGGCCTAGAGGCAGATAAATGTCATCATTGGGAACTCCATGTCTATACTCTGAAGCATCATTCTGTTAAAGCAGAATATTTAATGCGGTTTTCTTTTTTTTTTGCGGTACGCGGGCCTCTCTGCTGTGGCCTCTCCCGCTGCGGAGCACAGGCTCTGGACGCGCAGGCTCAGCGGCCATGGCTCACGGGCCCAGCCGCTCCACGGCATGTGGGATTTTCCTGGATCGGGGCACGAACCCGCGTCCCCTGCATCGGCAGGCGGACTCTCAACCACTGCGCCACCAGGGAAGCCCTTAATGCGGTTTTTTACTGATCTTACTGATAGTCTTACCTCTGAGATGGTAAATAATGCAACAAGGAAGCATGGTTTTCTGGACCTAATTATAACCAATAAGGATTGAATGGAAGTTATGGAAATTAGTTTAATGGGATGTACCAGGGCCATTTTCAGGTCCATAACAATAAAGAATGTGCTAGCTGTGGTTAGATATGTAAACCTGGACATTGTTTAGAAAGCAGATTTTTCTAAAATTCCTAAGATCGTAGAAACATTAGAGATAAGCCAAAAGGAAGCTGGATTGAAAAGGGATTGGGAGGTTCGCTATGGTATCATTAACATACTGAAAAATAGGAAGAATGGAAGAGCAGCTAAGAAAAACAA
Organism: Lipotes vexillifer; assembly: GCF_000442215.2. NCBI lineage: Eukaryota > Metazoa > Chordata > Mammalia > Artiodactyla > Lipotidae > Lipotes > Lipotes vexillifer. Next base: position 29,226 of record NW_006776832.1, read on the forward strand.
GGTATCATTCTCGTGAGCTCAGCTTTTAGAAGGATGTATACAAAAAGAGTAAACAGGCACAGCACAAGTGATAAATACACTACAGTGACAGAGACTCGAAATATCTGAGCTGAGAATAATCGGAGGCTCATAAAACATACTGAGACAGAGAAAAGGGCTTTTAAAGGGAAAAAGTACTAAACCTATCCACTGACACACCTCTGTGTGCCCCAGTGTAGGAGCCAAAGTGTTGGATGACATTCTCATGATACCCTTGTGAGCTAAATGAAAATTGGGGACCCAGACAAATACAGATTTGGTTGCATTTGGACCAGGATGAAGAACTTTGACCAGAGTGTTGGAACATAGATCGCTGTTCAGTTCAGGGGAGGTCTCTGCATTTGTTTGTGTCATTTTCAGTATTTTAATCATTGGCTTGAATGAGCACATACTTAGCACTTTTGTGAGTGAAATAAAGCTGGAAGAATAGGTCAGATGCTGGATGGCTGGGTATGTAGACCGACAAAATGGTGTGTGTGTGTGTCTAGCCCTTTCCCTATTCTTTCTTGATGTAAAAAAACCCCCCAAAACCCAGTTTTATTTGGGTCTGCAGCAGTGTGCTTAGGTCAGATGGGCCCCAACAGATGGATGAGTCATAAATGGTCTATAATACTATTCTCTTTAGTCAGTGATTGACTTAAAGGTCGGCTGTGACACAGTTCGGGCCAAGGAGATGAAGGGAAAGATGTATGTCTCCCTGCACTTGGTGTAGATCAGGCAGCATGTGTAGCATTAGATCTGATTCTGAGTACTGTGTTCACTCTTTCCTGACAATC